>NC_062213.1:74546721-74849089 GCF_902686445.1 Sciurus carolinensis | reverse complement strand
CTTTCCTTCTTTCCTCTTCCTCTTTCTCTTTCTGTACCTCCATGCTTCTCTTTCTCTTCCTCTCCCTTCCTTGTTTCCTTCTTTTTCTTCTTCTTACCTGTGTCCCTCTCTCTTCCTTCATCCTCTTTCACCACTGTGCAGATCCCCCTCTATCCTGAATGTGTGTACCTCATCAAAATTCCTGTCCTCTGTCATTGTTTTCTTCCCTTATACCTTTCTTAGAGCTTTTTCTCCATGCAGGAAACTATGTTTAAGAAATAACATCCACTTACGTGCTGCTTGTCTCAAGGGGTTATTTTCATATCTGAAAACTTGATATTGACCTCATACCTACTGCTCTCTTTTTGGTCTGACTTATTTATTTGTTTTTTACTCATATATTATTAATTTTATTGCTAAGTGTTTCAATTTTGATGATCTTGTAAATAAAATGGTACATTTTAAATTAAAATTTCAGTGAAATTTCTTTTTATGTATTCATTGCTAGTTTATAGAAATACAATTGATGTGTTTATATTTGATATGATCTTGCAACTCTACTAAACTGTTTTTCTAGTAGCTTTTGAGTATATTCTCTGTTTTGATTGAATAATCAAGTAGTTTACAAGAAAATACATTTTATTATTTCTTCTGTTCATATCTTTAAGACTTTTTTCTCTTTCATTTTTCTTTTTCTTTTTCTTTTTTCTACTTTATTTCTCTGGAGTGGAACCTAAATTAAAATGTTGAATAGAGAGTGGCAGTGGACTTGCCTCCATTGTTCCCAGTCTTAGGAGGAAAACATTCACCATTTTCTATTATATCATTCTGAGGCAATTCACAGATTATCTTTATCAAGACAGGATCTTTCCTTCTATTTCTGTACTACAGAGATTAAAAAACATAATAAGTGGAGGTTGACTTTTTAAAAATGTTTCTTCTGTAACTGTTGGGATAATAATATAATTTACTCTCTTAGTCTGTTAATTTGAATAATTACATTTACTGATTTCCAAAAGTTGAATCAATATGTATACCTAGGATAAACTTCAATTGCTCATGTTACATTATAGATTATATATGTTGCTAGAATAAATTTGTTAATACTTTTCCCAGAATTTTTGCATCTATGTTATGTTCATCAGTAATATTGTCTTATATTTTCTTTCTTTTTTTTTTTTTTTGGTAATGTTTGCCTGATTTGGAAAATATCCAGCATATGTTTTTGTTACTAATATTTAAAGTAATTTCATTGTCACCAAAAACTAAACTTTATATATTTTTAGTATTTGCTTAAATTAATATTTTTATGGTGCAGAATATGGTCTGTCTTGGTGACTGTTTTAATGTGGAATTGAAAATAACATATATTCTGTTTTTATAGCATAAAAGGTTTATTAATGGCAATAAGGTTACATTGGTTGATTTTGTTGTTGTTATTTGTCTCTTTTATATCAATTTTCTTTATAATTATTTCATGCTTACTGAGAAAGAGAATCAAAATCTACAATTATAACTGAGGTTTTGTCTATTTCTTCTTTCCTTTCTATTAGTTTCTGTATCATATACTTTTAGGGTCTTTGTTAGATGCATACATATGTAAGATTGTTTGGGATTCTTCTAACTCAACACACCCATTACATCCTTCCTAAAACTTATTCTTAATCTAGAATTCTCTGTTGGGTGAAACATTGTCCTCATCCATTTAATTTCCTAAATTAGAAACTCTGCAGTAAATCTCTATCCCTTAATGCCACAGTTTATCACCTAATCTTATTAATTTATGTTCTAATATATTCTTTATTCTTCCCTCATTTCATGGACAGTTGGAGCAGAGGTAAATTAGTGCAATCAGGTGAATAAAAGTATGGACACTGGAATGAGCCAAAGCAAATATTCTAGTTTTAATTCTATAACCTTGGGCAATTACTCAGTCTCTTTACATCTTAGCAAACTCAAACATCAGATTGGAGTTAATAACAGTAACAACTACATAAGGTCATCATAAGTGTTAAATGAGATGAAGTATGTGAAAAGCTTAGCACAGAAACTGATACATACTAAGTTTTCCATGAGTGTTTGTTGATATTTTTATTATAATAAATACATCTATAGTAGTGGTTTTTGGATTTTAGTGGTTTGGTGGTTGTCATCATTCCCGCTTTATAAATAAGGAAGTCAAACGTTGATGAGATATTAAATAACTTTCAATTTATTGAACAAATAGCAAGTTCAAAATTCTAGGTTTAGTTGTTGTATTTAAAGTTTAAATTTAACTTATAAGGAAATAAATGGCTGTATTTAGGGGTAAGAGTAAGATACAGTCAATTATAGGACTTTCAGTATGAGATGTGTTCTTTAGGTAGCACATAGCTTTTCTTGATACTGAATTGTATAAGAAATTTCTCATGGTGAGCATTGGGAATTTGGAATTAATCAGATTGGAATTTCAAGCAATTTGGAATTAAGTTTTTCAGTAGACAAAGTTCTTAATACTATCCTTAAAGAAAGTATACTAATGAATTTCTATGACTACTTATACAATATAAATAGAAAGCAAAAAATATTTAAACACCAACCACTTAATTTAAATCTGCAAAGAATGTGCAATCATTTTTTAGTCCTAACCACCAAAGTAACCCAAGATGTAAGGTAATTGTGATTTAATAGTTCAACAGAATCAAAGAAAAGGAATACTTTCTGCAGTGTGAATAACTCAACTACTTTTGCTCCCATGGAAGTATTTTCTCAATTTTTCTTTTGTTGTTTCTAACATTAAACTCCCCTTTCCCTTCTGCTCTCCTCAGTTGTATCCTGTCTTATAGAAGAGTCATTTACTCATAATT
Source organism: Sciurus carolinensis (assembly GCF_902686445.1). Taxonomy (NCBI): domain Eukaryota; kingdom Metazoa; phylum Chordata; class Mammalia; order Rodentia; family Sciuridae; genus Sciurus; species Sciurus carolinensis. The sequence continues at coordinate 74,846,264 of NC_062213.1, read as the reverse complement.
AGCTGGAACTATGGAATTGCTTAGAAGGAGCAAAAAGGGTTTCCTTTGGAGGATGAACTTAGTCAGTTACAGGACTCTTCAATGTTGTGCCCTTAACTCCATTAAGTTCATTCTTATTTGTTTTAGTGGCGATAGGTCTAGTGCAGACACATTTTCTTATTTTGGGATTTTACATCCATCAGTGGATTTCTCTTGCTGGCTTAGTAATCACCTCTATTTCTTTTCTATGATACTCTATAAAGTGTGCTATTGGATTTGCTTCCAATTATTTGATCTAAATTTGGTCTTCCATTGGTCTTATTTTCTTAAGTCAGTCTTAGGATTTCTTGAAGAGGCAGTATACATAGCTTTCAAATAAATTTTCCTAATTTTCAATTCTCTTTGACTTTGATAGAAGTTTGACTAAACTGACTAAAATGATTTATTGCTTTGACTTGGCATAATGCAATAATAAGGTCAGAAGGAAGAAATCCTATACAAACAACAAAGGGCAGCGTGATACAGCAAGAAAGCAATTTAGGAAGTTGTGAGGCACTAAAATGATGTCAATTTGTTAATATGGAAAAGCACTTCAACTCTCCTCAATCTACTTATGAAATTTATTTCTCCATAGTAAGATGATGCTTTTGGATGAAAAAAAAAAATCTAGCTAGCTAATCTGGCTCATAAAACTAGCTTAGACTAGACCATATATATGTTTTTTTCCTCCAACAAGTGTTTTCACAAGGGCTCACTGGCTTCCAATACAGTCTTGCTGTGAAACTGTTCCATGAACCATTTTGTTGAGCCAGATTACAAATAGAATCTATTTCCTGTGAGCATCATGGCTAGGAGACCTCCTCAAGCTAATCTTCCAGTTAAATGCTCCAAATTACCACTTAATTGCTGTAACTTGATGCAACTGGCTTATGCGTCTTCCAGATACCAAATCAGAAGGAAATAGTGCAGATAAGTGCAAATCATCCAGTGGATTCTGAGCCATTTATATAGCTGATCAAATATTGGGCCTTTTCAGAACTTCCCCAAATGCACCTGAATTGATGAAACTCACATCCTGAGGATGACATATTTTTTCTCATTAAGCAGTATATATAGTGCTAAATAAACATAAATTAAGAAGTCAATATTTAATTGCTAATGTACTTGGATGCTTCTAATAAAATTTGGTTATATTCAATTTATTTTGCATATCATAACATATTTCAGGAGGGGAACACACCTGTGTCATTAATTATAAAAGAAGTATGAATGCATATCAAAGTAGAGACAATTGGTGTGGATTACTAGTAGCCAAATGATTGTAAAGTCTTGAAAGGACTCTACCATAACAATAATATCTTTATTCTAATCATTTAGGGCACATTCAAAATGTCTTTAAGTGCTGCATCCAGAGTTGGAAATGAATTCAAAACTGCCTTATTAAATAACAATATAACTATATAGCTTTAATGAAATAAAAAATAAAGACTTTTGAATTACAATAGACCACTCATGCAGAATAATTCATGCACAATACTGGATTCCAATTGGGGACTGATTTAATACTGATGTTAATGAAGTGCCAAGAAGAAAGTGAGTAATAGGGTGAAATTCCTTTGTAGCAATTTCCAGAGAGGGATTTTTTTTTTTTTTTTGTAATAGAACTTTCTTAGAAATTTCATTGGAACAATTTCTTCTGGGTGGCAGGGTTTGATTAAAAAGAGAGAGAGGAAAAGATGAAGAGAAATAAGGGTAAGTAAGGGGGAAACTTATTATCTTTCTTTGTGAAATAAAAATTTGCTCATTTAGTATAAAATGAAATTGACTAAATGAAAATTGAAATGAACCCACCTTGTACAATTTTCAAGCTGAACAAAATGCAAACAATGGAAAACAATAAAGAGTAAAGGTATTTCATAAATTTGTTGAGTTTTAATGTTCCTTGGCTCCTTTGATATGTTTCTAAAAAAAGCCCCATACCCAATGCAGCAATTTTGATACAGCATAGAACTTAAATTGTAAGTAAAATAAAAATGAATTTTATCACTGCAGTTAAAGATGTCATTTTCCGAAAGGATTATAATAACAAGAAAACATTATCTCAAGGGATTGAACTAATTCAGTGGAAGTAGTTGTTCTAATTTTATGACCATTTTATTTCAGAAAATAATCTGTAAAATTATATATGTGAGGTCTTACCTATTCTGGAAAGAACACTGACTTATTTGAAAATAAGCCTTCTTCTTCCCACTGTACACTGTTTACCGATTTTCTAACTATGAAACATTTACAGAACAGGAAAAAGTCCCAAAGCAGAGACTGGAAGGCTTAATGCAGCATGATTTTCATATATTTAAGAATATGTTAAGCTTATACTAAAATATTCTGGCTACTGAAGGAGCTGAGAAAGGAACAGGGGCTATTTCTTATCTTCTTATCCCAGGTCGTAGTCTAATTGGGAACACCATTCTTCTGTCATTAGTTTGGGATTTGCCTTTCTGTGCCTGACTGAGGATATTAGGTTAATAACTCATTTCAAGAATATAAATAATATGACATTTAAAAATTAATCTTCTGAGGTGGCAGGAGTTGTGGCTCAGTGGTAGAGCACTTGCCTGGCATGTGTGCGACCCTGGGTTCGATACTCAGCACCACATATAAATAAATAAAATGAAAGATACATTAACAACTAAAAATTCTTTTTTAAAAATTAAGAAATAAAATTAATATTTTGAAAATAAAAATGTTTCTCCTGTTTGTATAAAGTTTTGTCAAAGTTCACCCCACTGAGGCATCCCCTTAGATCTGCCACATTAGCAGGTATAAATGATCACTTTATTAATGAGGCTGCTTCTGTGAAATCTTCAGCAGTTCCATGCTGCCTATTGAATAAATTGACAAACCATGTCCTCCAAAATCTGCTCCTTTGCCTCAATTAACCACTAATTTTTTTACCTAGAAATGCCACTGTGGCCAGATGTTCTTATTCCTCATGTGAAACAAGACAAAATGAAAATTTTTCTGTTTCTTGACTTACTCATGCAGCTCTACAGAGACTTCTGGTTTTCTGTGGAGATTCCAACTGATTCTACTGGTTTAGAACAAATGCAGTTCTTCCTTAGAGTCTTTCCTAGCTTCCACTTGAGAAACGACAACTTTCTTCTCTGAACTCCTATAGCAATACTTGTATCTCTCAAATTGAAGTAATCAATATGATCTATTTACCTCTAAACTTGGAATAATCATGCATGGACCTGAATTATCATGCTGATCTGAAGCATTTTATCAGAGTAGGAGAATGGACTGCCTGTGCTTAGATTGTGACCCTGGAAACTTTTAGAGGTACAAGTTTGGGCACTTTTTGTCAAGAAATTTAGGCTCAGTTTTTTCGATATCCAAAAATCAGATATTAACCATTTCAATGAAAGAGTTGATATGTCTAAAACATAAAGATCAGTATTTTGCACGTAGTTCCATCTATACAAGTATGTACTATTTTATCATATTATACATTTCCTAGCCATTATTGTTCAGTTTCCAGAGGGAAGGGCAATTAATTATTTATTCTTGGGTATGAACAATATTGTCTCAAATAATATTAAATGTATGAATCCTAAATGGTAATATAATTTTTGGGGTTTGAATTGTCCATAAAGTCTCATCTCTATGAAGCTAAATTAGTTGATTATTTGACTGGCTTATGTGTATTTTGTTATTCAGAAACTATTTACTGAGAACTTGTCATATGCAAAATGTAGGGGTAGAACCAGTGGGTGGCAAATTGCACACCATTTGTTCTTAAAATCCTCAAACTTGGTTGATACTGAGTGGAATCAAGTAAGCAGAAGGTATAGGATTGTATAAAGAATGCCATATTTTGACCCAGAATTACCTGAATATCAGTCTTATTTTTGCAACATCTAAGTTATGATCTAGAACATAATCAAAGGGGGCTTTCTTCAAATTAAAAAAAAGTGATAACCCTTATAATATTGTATTATAGTTTATAATGCTACCAAAAAGGACATAATATGCTTAAGAAGCCCAGTTTTTGGTTTGGCACATAATAGCTACTCAACAAACTCTATTTTCTCCTTCAAATAGATATTAAGAGATTTTAAAAAAAACCTATCAGATAGATGTTAAGACAAATTATCAAGACATATGTGAAGCATTTTCCTATGTATTCATTGTTTTTTCATACAGTCAGGACACAATGATTGGTTTCTGTGAAGTACAAGATACTACCGCATGTACTATGGAGAAACAGAGAGAATGGGATATAGCTCCCACCTCTAAATGGCTCATAACACAATGGTGAGTTGAGACAAAGGTGGAGGTAATCATGGTGAACACTGTATACGTAGATGTAGGGAAATTCAAATACCATGCTTTCATATTCCTGAGGATTGAGGATGCACTTCTGCTTCGAAGATTTTTGAAAGGCTATGGAGTATGGTGCAAACTGAGCTTAGCAGATGCAGATGCTCAGAATGTATTTGGTCCTCACTGCTTTGACTGACAATTTTTAATGCTGAATTCATGAAAATAAGACTTTAAATGGGCATGGCAGCACAATGAATCCATTTTTGTAAAAAACACATTCTTAAGCAATTTACCTTAAATCTTAATTCCTTTATCAGTTAAAAAAAAGTCAGATAGGATTTTGACAGGTCTGACTGGGAGTTGAATGTTTTAGATAAAACATACCACACATGAGAAAGCATATCACATATTCAGAGAAAAATGAAAAAAATATTCAAACAGAGGATGCATTTAGGAAACTTCTATGAGACAAATGTAGAATGGAAGTTGGGATTAGCTTATGTGTCAGGGAGTGGAGGTAGTCAAGAGAATCACGTTGAATTTAATGGAGAAAAGGGAGCCACTTAAGATAGTTGAGACGGCAAGTAACAGGTGACATAATCAGAGCTACATTTCAGATTTTCAAACGGAAGGACTGGAGTTTAAAATAGAATTCTCTGGTGATGCATACATCACCAGAGGTGACTTAGACAAATTCTGAATTAGGATGAGTATTTTAGAATTAAAAATATCAACTGGAAATGATTGGAAACTATCCTTATTGTCTGAAGGATAAAGCTCTACAAAAAATAAATCAGAAAAATGGAACTGGAATTTTATGAGCATCTACATATTGGGCACGTGATGCTACAAGATCACAGTTGAAGGGTTATTAATCACTAGTTCTAATATGAAAATGACAGTATGCATATTGAGGTTTTCTTTAAATAATTGAATAGATGTCAAAATACTAACAAAATTTAGAATCTAGTTATTTAAATAATAAAGCTAAAATTCAAAACTTGCTACATTAAAATGGCTTTTATTTCAAAATAAAATGTCCTTCCACTGACATGAGAATAAGTAAAAAATATGCATAAATGCACAAGAGAAGATAGAATGATACCAAAACATTTTTGGAAGATGGACAGTGTTGGAGAGGTCATACTGAGGAGACAGGTCAAAAGAACCCACAACATGCATGGAGGATCTACATCTGTGGAGTGAGATTGTATTCTCTACGAATTCCTTGGAACTTGGTCCTGAACTTAGAAATGGTAATTATAATAGAATGTAAAAACGTGGTGTGGGACTTAAAACTGGACTTTTTGGGAATTTGAAAGTAGAAAAAGCACTTCTTTTACATACTTCTTTAGTTATGTACTTAACTAAATTACCAGTAGTAGTATTAAGGTAGACCTTTTCATACTGTCAATATTCAGAAATTTTAGCTGCCACAAATCTTTTCTTAAGAGATTACTTAAGGGTTTTCTCAGTAAAATGAGGGAGGAAACAGAAAGCCATAGGATTTAGGAAATAGTAACTAAGAAGACCTATAGGTAAAAAACTTCAGTGCCACAAAGACTGAAATAAGACTAAGCCATCTCTAGTCATAATTATTTCAGAAAGTTGGAGAACTCTCTTAGGGATGGAGTTACAAGGATGTCAATATTGTAACTGAGATGGAGAGAATCTTTTTAAAAAATATATCATGATAATGACAGAGAGTGTTCAGTGGTATTGTGTACAGAATAATGAAAAAGAAGATAGACAAAGGGCAACAATATAATAATATATGTGAAGAAAGATGATTATTGGGGCAGATGAAGGCAGACTAAGGATAGAACCTAGACAGACTATACAAAGAAACAAGAAATATTCTAGATGAAATTTAACATGTTTGATTCAGAAATTATAAAACAAAGAAAGAACACAGCTATAATGTTTTTTCATCATATCTTTTTTTAACAGTGATATTTTTTAAAATGTGGCCCTTTGGGAAAAGCAAAGTTGAACTTGTGTGTGCAACAACAACACAAGTGTATTGAAATTACTATGGAGTGTATCTGTCCAAAAGGAAATATCTTATTAAAGTGTATGCTTACTAAGTTTGATAAAATAGAAAGTGACCAATGAATAATGGTGTCTTCTTTCTATGCACTGTACTGATCCCAGTAAAACAGGAATTTTAACAGAGGATGGGAGCTTTCAGAGAAAAAGACTATATGTCTTGACCCACTTTTTCTACCACTTCTGGGGGAATATATCAGTATGTAGTATTTGAATAAAGGGGCTGACTTAGATAAACAAAAATCCCTGTACAAATCTTAGACACACTCAGAAGCTGCAAAATTCAGTAGGACAACTAACTTGTTCTAAATAAGAGTTCAATTAATGCAACCTAATGCATATGTTAAAACTAATTCATTAGAGGTACTTTACCTGGTAATCTCCAAGATATAATTATAAGGGAAACAAAACTCCTCTACCAACTTAGTGTCTCCAGTTGTGCCTAAGAATTAAACTAATATGAAATAGACTGACACGTCTGTTTGATATGAAAGGACAAATACGCACAAATTTTATCTCATTTTTTTTTTTTTTTGCATACAATGGAAGCCTTCACAGGAAAATGGAAGACTCAAAGAAGCAGTTAGGACAAAAGGATTACGTACATATTTGGTCAAAGAATAATAAGTTGTGGAAGCATGACAAAACAAAGAAGTTTGGGCTAACGCAGTTAATTGTAGAAAAGAAACTAGGAAAGGAAGGGTTGGTTTAGCAAGGTTGGTACATATTTCTCTTGGCCTTGACTCTTCACCTCTGATGATGTGAATCGTGGATTGCATTTAAATTTAACTTCACATGTGAGTATGTGTGTGGAACGAAATGAGAACTTGGTACAGAGGAAGTAACTTTCATGTGGAAATTTCAGCTTCTACTTTAAGAAAAAAGGAAAGTCAGAGTGTTCTTGCTTCTGCTGTTTTTCAAGGGTCTTTAACTCAAATAATTAATATGCCAAAGAGTCATATATTGGGATGGCATGTCTTGAGTGCTGGCACAATCACCCTGGTTGCGTTACTAAAACTAACCAGATCCAGACAGGTAAACACACGAACCTCCACTGTTTTCACACCAATGGTGACTAGTAGTTCTTTCCTTATGCAATATGTCATCAAGGTTTCCTTCAAGTCAAAATTAGAGATACTTTATGGTAGATTCTCACTCTGTCAGGAAGACTACTTCATGATTTTCCAGACCTCATTTTCCTTTGTGATTGCTACTGTGTAACTGTGCAAATGTAAAACTGACTTTTACCTTTTGGTATTGTAAGCTCTACCATATTGTAAGAAATCAAAGATTAAGAGTGCATCTAGAGTTATTGAACCTTTATTTCTACAAAATATATTTCCAAAAGTATTAAAGATGCTGTACTACTTCTTATGTTCTTACTTCTAAGCATACATATACTACTTGTATAAAGAATACCCAGGGAGCTGGGTGCGATGGTGCATGCATATAATTCAAGTGACTTAGGAGGCTGAGACAGGAAGGTTGCAAGTTCAAGGTCTGCTTGGGAAATTTAGCAAATCCCTGTCTCAAAAAAAAAAATAAAAAAGGAATGTAGCTCAGTGGTAGAGGGCCCCTGGGTTCAATCACTAGTGACACACGTGTACCACACACACACAATACTACCCGGGGAATGTTCTAGGGAATATGAATGATTTGCATTCAAGTGTGTGAAAGACTCTAAGGAAATATTCACTATTTAATTTGAAGATATGACTTAAGTCCTACTGACTGAGGTGGTTTTGTTGCTGTAGATTCTGTATTTGGGGCGGACAGCAGAGAATGGAAAGTTGTGTGGATAGAAAGGAGAGAGATTTTTTTTCTTTTTATGAGTCAGTGAGTATTTATGAACACTGATGGAATTTGGCTGTCTTCTTCACTTTTAGCATTACCTTTTTTCCACCCAGGCCAAAAAAATACTTAGACAATCCATTCATCATCTTTCGGTCTAATATATATATTACACATATGGTACCAATGCACAAAGGAGCAGGAATTTTGTGCATTAGTAAAAACAATATCTTTAAAGTCTAAGGAGGAATTTTACTCGAACCTGGAATTATGCATTAGAACAGTAGTTATGTGGTACAATGCTTCCAAAGATATTTCTTAATGATCCCAACCTCAGACTCTTCCTCCTTTGTATAACACTCCTCCTTGAAAGTGGCCTAGAATTAGTGACTTGATCTAAATGAATAGAAGATGGCAAAAGTGATAGGATATCACTTCCATGATTATATTACAGAAGCCTATGACACATCTTTTTGGCCTCTCTCCCTATAGCACTTTCTTGGATTGCATTCTTTAATAAAGCATGCTGTCACTTGTATAGACCCAAGTGGCATAGAACTCCTGGTAGCACCTGCAAAACAGCCAGTGAAGAACAGGGGCCTCAGTTCAACAGCTCCTGAGAGACTGAATCTTGTCAGTGATTATGTGGGTAAAGTTTGGAAGGTTAACCTTCATTTGAGCTTTCAGATGAGAAACAAGTTTATAACCAATACCTTCATTGTAGTTGTGAGAGAGACCCTGAGAAAGAGAACCCACATAAATCATGCCCCAATTACTGACCATCAGAAACAGTAAGACTAGACTCAGGCTACAACTAAGCAATTTTGTCCCTGAACAAATAAAGTCAATTCGGCCTCAACCACTGGCACTGGGGGGAAGCACATGGAAAACCTAGGGATAGGCCCCAGGATCACAGCTCTGCAACACCATATCAAAGAGAAGTTGCCCGAATATCCAGTAACATACTGACCCAGCAGGAAATTGTAAGAGGCTACTCAACAGAAAGCAGCAGATACCAGCCTTAATAGGTGCACAGCCTAAAACATGATTGAAACTAGCAAATGACAAGACATTACTTGGATACTTACGGGAGCTTGCATCAGACTTACTAAGCAGAGGGGATCAACCCCACCATGCACAACCTGGGGCAGTGGAAACTAGTCCAGGTAAACCACCAAAGACCTTTGCTACAGTGCCTCAGAGAGTGGAGGTAGCTGGGGGGATACTACTGCACCAGAAGACACCTGTGGAAAACCCACATCCAGTGTCCCATCTTACACAGACAGCTACCAGGATTTTCACTACCACATAAAGAATCTAGCAGAGGGGAACAGGCAGATCAGTGACCCACAGCAAATGCAGAAACAGTGAGACAATAAATGTGCATTATTTTAAGGAGCTAATTTTTGGAGAAACATGTTATAAGGCAACAGGTAATTAATACAGTGTATAATTAATTCATATCCCGAAATTATTAAAACATTCATCTCTTCCTGTAGGATCATTTTCAAATAGAGTACAAACTTTTAGGTTTTTAACCCCTTTGGACCGCAAGTCCCTTAATATATTACATTTTTCTGATTCTTCTGGAAATGTCTCCATTCATTCTCTTCAAATCTTTAACTTCCTCTTTCTTTAGGTATGTGCTTGCCGAAGATATTTATTGAATTTTTTTTTCAAATTCAGTAAGCAGCTCCAAGTTGGCATCAATTAGAATAAACCTTCCTGAAATAATGTTATTATATTGAAATATTACTTTACATTACTTTACATAGGTGTGGAACTGAGTGAGAAATACACTATAGACAACACAAAACAAACTTTGATAAGATATATATATGTATATATACATATATATACATATACATATATATAGTGTGTGTGTGTGTATATGTGTGTGTGTGTGTGTGTGTGTGTGTGTGTGTGTGTGTGGTATTTTGTTTATTTACTTATTTTTTCCTGAGTATCTATGTTCAAGGTTGGAAAGGAAAGGTTGGGATTGAGACAAATGGAGTTTTATTTTCAAAGAAAAAAATTGAAAAGTAGAGATCAGTTTTTAAAATTCTTGCACTACCTTTTATTTTCTAATACATTACTTTGTTCTTGTATATAATACCTACTTTTTTTAAAGTCACTTAGAAAATAATCATCTTTCTCTAGAATGTCACTGCAGTGTAAGGCAACTCCATGATTTTTTTTCTCTACTAAATAAAGGCATCTGCAGGACTATTGGGCCCTTTCCAGTCTCAACCTTAGAGTCTTTATGATATTGACATTTCTTCCAGCAACTTGGAGAACATTCTGTACCAGAAATGTTGCATCCACTTAGAACGCATCTTTTCTGACTGTTCTTTGAGGTGGGGACAAGTTTGGCCTACTCAGTATTCATTCCACATGCACTTGGTGTCTGAAAAGTATCCAGCATGTGTTTAGGGGAGTAGAGTTGTGTTTCCTCCCTCATGACACAATCTCAATGTTTGTTTCACAAGGTGTTCTGGTTATAGGTTCCTCAAAATTTCATATGTCTGATATGTTTTAATATTCCTTTTCACATTTATCCCAGCATTAAAAAAGGGATTTTAATGTGTAATTTGCAGCATTGTACATATACTGTCTTTCTGAAAAACACTGCTTTTGAAATTTCCAGTACAAAATGTTAAAAAATCACCATAAATCTCTGTAGATCTATGCAAGTGTACTTACAAACCCAGAATGAGGATTGGAGAATGTGGTTATCTCTTTTTCTCCCTCCAGGACTTTGGGACCTTCACTGGTTTCAGAGCCAACAGGAATTTGGTTAATAAACAAAATAGACAGAATATCACTTATAATAAAGCCTATTCTATAATAAGATGCATATGAAAATCTGATTTCTACAGGAAGGTGTCCATATTTAATCAAGGACAATTATGGAGCACATAGTTCTTAACAAACAAGTATATATGGTCATAGCATTAAATCTTTTCTGTCCAACCTCAATAAAAATGCTTTAGCACTCAATTGGCACCTCATTAACAAATAATTAAAGCCTCAAAGAATGTAAATTTACATTTAGTTGCATTAAGTAACTCAGTGCTTTTAATGCTTTGCTCTTAGTAGCCTTCTACATACGAATTTTACTACAGTTATTCCTCTTGCCAAGTAAAATGTCAGGAAGCTAAGAGTTATTAGAGCATTCTAATTGAAATTTGAAAACTAATTAGAATGTGTGTTCCTATTTAGGAGCTGCTGAACTAAAAACTCAGAAGCAAAAATAAATCACTATATTTATACTGTAACTGTCATATATTCTTAAAATTAAAACCAAACGTGAGAATTTTGATTTACAACATAACCAAAAATATATACCAAAGCACTTTAAACTTCTTCAAAAAGTTGTGAAGATATTTTCAAAACTAAATAGAAATAAAATCTGCTTTTCCTGGGATAAACTAACAAGTAAAATAGCAAGTAGTAGAATTTTAACAACATTATATGGAAAATATGGTGACACTGGCCAATATCAGCAGTTTCATTCACAGGAATTGCATGGGATTAAACTTTTGCAAAGAAAAACTTGGCAGGCAAAGTTGTCAAACTCTTTCCAAAAATCAACTGACAAAGAAAACACACACACACACATACACACAAACACACACACACACACACATGAGCTCATGTGCACACATATAGTCAAGAAAATTCTGTTATCCCCAAACCTCAATTACAAAGACACATGAGTCAGAAGACACAATGTGAGATTCTGTGACTATTTGAGCATATGTTAAAAATATTTTTTAAAAAGCACAATAATGCTTATATTTTGCAATATAGTTATCCCTAAGGGTTTCTTATGTTTAAGATGCTTGACATTTGAGTATCATGGAAAAAAAAATCCACAAATATGAGAGATTACTGCATTCTTTTTGCACATAATGTCTAAACTCACTTAGGAAAGAACTGAGCCTCTTCTTTCAAGTCATGGTTATTCTCCATCTACCGAAAAAAGCCACAGTGTACGCTTGTCATTTTCTCTGCCCAAGTTGTATGAAACATTCATTAAACCCAGTTAAGAAGTACTTATTTATTGCAAGTGTTCTCTGTTTCAGGGACTATTCAGTGGACCAAATCCACAGAAATTCCTGACTTTCTGGAGGTTACATTCTAGTTGGGATTTGGTTGCGGGGGTTGGGGTGGAATGGGCAGTATCTAAAAAATAAATTTCAGTTCACATTAATCCTCAGTTTTCCAAACTGGCTTTTCAGGTAGTTGGCCATTCACCAGGCAAATACCAGATGTTGCAGCTACAGTGAAGGAGCTCTCCAAGGCGGAGTGATAATAAAATAAGAATATATTTTAAAATAAGATATAAGCTAAAAAAGAGGTGCTTTCTTTACTCCCCAAATGGTGCAATTCCAGAGATTTTTGCTTGAGATATGTGAAGAGCAGGAGTCAGCTTGACCATCGCTGGTGAAGGAAACCTGGAGATACAGCCACATAGGGTAGCCTACTCTGCTACAGTGTTTGCTTCCTGCCTGGAGGGTGAACAGACTTAGACATAGAAACTGGAGAGATCCACAAGATGTCCTAGGAGTGAGGAAGGTAAATGATCTCCAGTCAGAGAATGTCAAGTCATAGTTCCTAGGGACAGGAGTGTGCTGAAGAACCCAGTCACCAATCAAGACTGACAATAGGCAGAGGCAGCAACTTTCATAGTAAAATTGACTTGCAATGCCTCCCTACACTCCAACCCTACCTAGTAGGACTATAGGAGAAAGGAGGGGAAACCTTGCTGGGTGAGGCAAGAGAAATGACTATATTTACTGGAACACTAACCTCCCATCTGTAAGAAGGCCAGAGCAGACAAGGATAGGCATATATTTTAGGCTTCAAGGTTAAACCAAGTTCAAAGTTTTATCCTGTCCCAAGCACTGGCCATATTAACAATGATTAACGTAACTCGATTTAAACATTTTAAATGGGTCTTGTCTTTTTCCTTATTCTTAATATGTATCTACTCCCAGCATAGATGGATTTTCTGACTTTCTTTCCAATACCCAGTAACAGTCAGATTATCTCAGTTACAAGTTTCTCATGGAAAGTAACACAGCAACTGCATTTGGCCTAATGATGCCCTAGTGGCTTGAAATGGTGACTGTGCCTTCCCAAATACCCAATATCTACTCTGGAAGCATCTGGTTGGCGATGGCTGTATATGCATGTGATTAGGAAGTAAACTGCTGACACATTAGCTCAGTGTGTTTTCATGATCAATACTGATCACTTCAGCAAAATGGATCATATGTTAAACAGTACAGAGTTTAAAGAAGACCATGTGAACCATAGTGTAGGAGCAAGTTTCAGTCATTTAGCATGCAGAGACAAAGATGAAGCCTAATAGAGCTCAAAATGAGCCCTGATGCATTTTCACATAATAGATCTTACCTGCAAACATTTTAATAAGCATCCTGACTTTCAATAATTTTGGTATTTATATAAATTACAAGAACAGAGTGAAATCAGTACAAATAATATTATCTTTTTAAAGCTGTGCTCTTGCTGGTAAGACATCTGTAGGAACACCCCATTAGCTGTTGTATAGAACTCCATAAGATGAATGTGGAAATACCACTTGGAGACAACTGTTAAGAATCTTCACTCACAGACTCTTGCTTCCTTTGGCACAGTGCTGTATAACTTTGAGCTGACCTTGAAATTTATGGTCTGGCACAAATAGTCATTAAACTGGGAACAGCTTGTGCAATGGATTGATAGCAAATGGTACCCAGTAATGTGCTAGCAGTGGGAAGAAATAAAAATATCCAATTTAGTTTTAATTCTGGAGTAGAGAATGGACTGTGATTTTGAGAAGTTGTCACAAAGTTGAATGCCAGTTCTTGGAAAAAAGACAATGATTGTGATCTGCTAGGTGTATTTAAACTGGAGACTAGAAGCAGGGTGTTTTGATTGACCTATGAACAGCTGGAAGGCAAGAAAGCATTATACTGACCTTCATCAGGTATGCTGTCATAAATTTATGAATTGATTCCTTTCTCCTTAAGCTCTGTGGAGCAAAGGGAAGCAAATTATGCCTTTCTTTTATCTACTGAAACACCACACCCTCTTAATGGAAGCATATCTGAACTTTGAAGCAGTTTATACGCTGATGACACAAAGAATCATAAAATTTAAATTGATCCCAAAGTAGCACAGGTTAATATTTATCTCTTGAGGTTCTTAAAGATTTCTGTACTATTAAACAGTTTTGTATTTGATTAATATGGATTTTTCCATATTATCTCATAATGTATATGAAAATTTGGCATACTTCTCAGATTTGTATTACTGTAATGAAATACTTGAGGCTGTTAACTTATAAAGAGAACAGGTTCATTTAGCTCATCATTCTGGAGGTTCCAGTCCAAGATGGAGCAATCCCATTGCTTTGGGCATCTGGTGAGGGCACTGGAGAGCAATGGTGGAGAGAACACATCAGAACAAACTGCTCATGTCATGAGCCAAAAAGAAGAAAGATAGGTCCAGTGGTGTTCTTGCAGTGGCTTCTGAGGGTACATCTTCAATGACTTAAAGAACTTGCACTAGGTCCCATCTCCCACAGATTCTGTCACCTCCAAATGGTGCCATCCTGGGAACCAAGTCTTTAATATGTAGACCTTTAGGAGACACACATCCAAACTACAGCATTTGGTAAATAAATGATCTATACCACAAATAACAAGGGAACCATAAACAATACTAATATACTGAAAAGAAAATGTTAAGTGGATTATTAACCACTCCTGAGAAGGATCTGCTAGCAAAACCTTATTACTGACACAAGTGCAGTGATTTATTGGTAGCTGTGTGTACTCAATTCAAGGGCAGGACAGCTATATTTGATGGAGATTCCCTTTTTCTGACATTCCTGCTGGAACTGTTGAATGCCAAAATGAGGCTAAAGTCCAAAGAGACAGAATCATGGACAGACAGAGCCATGAGTGGACAGAAAACAGAAAAGTCAATGGTGGAAATCTAGGGTGGAGATCCATGAATTGGGGCCACACAGGTCTTTAGAGCCAGGTTAGGCTAGAAATTCCTTCTACTTCCAACTTCCTTGTGACTCAGTTCTAATCCATGAATTTTTAAAAACATTTCAAAAAATCTTGGATGAATTAGAAAATTCAACACAAAAGTGAGAGAAGAAAATCAGAGGAAAATGCTTCAATTTTTATCCTTTTCATTATGGAACCACAAAGGAACATTAGACTTGATCTGATTCAACATTTCCAAAACTTAGGTCCACTAATCTGGCTTCCCAAGAAACAGTCTACAAAATTTAAGACAGATTTCCAGAACTTAAATTCAGTACCTCCTGGGTGTTTCCTAGTATTATCTTTTTAGAGATAGTCAACACTTCTAAAGTCAATCACCAGCCATGTTTCTGTGAAGTACCCTATTTTGCATATGAGAAGACTGGGGCACAGTATTTTCAAATGTCCTGCCCTAACTACACAATTAATATGTGGAAGAACTTGAAAGAAACTAGTTTCCCCTAGTTTCAAGTTCTTTTTCCAACTGACCAATTTATTGTTTCTACAAGTGCTTAGTATTCTTATTAGCAGAATAGGATTTGCTAATTCTTAAGGTCTATATTATACCATCATTACACTCTTTTCTATTATTACTCTCCCTCCTATCAAAGGGGAAAGTAAATACAAAGTGTCAAGAGTTACACACTGTCAAAGAAATGCTTGTAATAAATTACCATTTCCCTCAGTTGTTAGTTTATGATGCCAGAAAAGCAAAGAGAAGGTTCTAGAAAGAATCATCAATATTGTGTGTGCCATATATTTATTTATAGTTATGATTTGTAAAGAAATTATAACTTTCAGTTTTTTTAAGAGAATGCTATCAACTGGATTTAAAACTACCATAAATCAATGCTATTTTACAATTGGATTGAATACAAAGCGGAGCTATTTTTTAAAGTCATAGTAACACATAATGTGTATATTCTTTAAATAAGTAACTTAGTAACTGTACTTTCAAGCTATTTCTGTAAATACCTTAACCCAAAGATATTTTGACTCTTTTAAAGAGTTACTTATCATAGTTTTCTGGCTTATATGCTCTTTTTAAAAAAAATATTTTGATATGTTGTGTAAATTTTGTTTAGCCAGATAGAATTAAATGATTCAATAGATGTATCCTGGTCTCTACTTTCCAGGTAACTTTGCTGCAAGTGTACTGAAGTATATGAAAGAATGAAAATAAAAATATAATTATAAAAGATTGGGTCAAAGTAGAAGCAAGTGTGTTGATACGTCTGTTGAAAGTCTCTGTTGCTTAGCTCATCAAAGAATTTTTGCATAGACTTTTGAAAGAACTGCAATTAAAGCAAATGGAGACAAAAATAAGTGCAACAAAGGATAAATGTATCAAAATGAGTACTCACTTTTTTTAGGAAAGGAAAATTAGTAGTCTACCCCATATTTTCCAAAGACTATGTGCTTGTTAACACTTTCTCATGAACGTGGGATGTCAATGAGAACATTTAAGTGTTCTTTCCATCCCTGGTGTCTCTTCCTCCTTGATGGCAAAGCAATCTGATTGGTCTATGCTTGGTATTTACTGGACAATTTCTACAGTTGGTAGGTCATTATATCAAAGGGAAATGAAGGAGTGTTACTCTTTGGCTCCACAGAACTGTTCTTATTGGAGTAACTTTTATCTGAGATGTTGTGAGACAAAATGAAGTAACTGAAGTTTTCTAAAGTGGAGTTGGGAGGTAAGGGGAGGACTGCACTCCCATCTCCTGAAGGTCAAACCACAGAATGTTCCGACAGACTTGGACAAACAACTAAAGTCAGCATCCGCTCAGCAGTTTCCCACTGGGAGTACCCTGCTCAACCAATTGGAACAGGTTTGCAGTTTAGAATTTCTGCTCATCCAATGAACCACCTCTGAAAACAGCTATCGTTGGAAATTCCCTATAAACACCTCTCCTGCTTGCCTTACAGGACACTGTTCTGGGCTACTTTTGATTCATTGTACCAAATTGTAATTCTTTGTTTCTCACATAAATTCTATTTATTTGGTCTCCATGTCCACACACACATATATATATAGTTTAGTTAACAATGTCCAGCATAACAAGTTTTCGTGTACATGCACAGACATGACAAATGCCTGACACTTACTTGCCCAGAAGGACAGGAAAGTAGCCAGTTTCAGAGGGGCACAAACTAGGTAATATTCTAGGCATTGTTCTAAAGATTTTACAAGATGTATTAAAAATAAATGCCTTACAAAAATGAAATCAATCCTTGCTAAAACCAATGAGGTTAATATGATTATTATTTCTATTTTAAAGATAAAGGAACTGAGTCAGGATGACTCTTCTAAGGTTTGAGCATTA
This sequence comes from Sciurus carolinensis, assembly GCF_902686445.1. Taxonomy (NCBI): domain Eukaryota; kingdom Metazoa; phylum Chordata; class Mammalia; order Rodentia; family Sciuridae; genus Sciurus; species Sciurus carolinensis. Next base: position 74,828,722 of record NC_062213.1, on the reverse strand, counting down.
AAGGGCTACAAGCTGGGTAGCCCTGGTATTCTAGATTTCTGCCAAGGTAGTATACAAACCTTGATGAATGCTCTCCCCCAGAGATACAGATGTCAAATTCTTCAAATTTAGTAAAGGAAATCATTCTAATCTCTAGAAATTGATCCAAGGGTTTACAACAAGTTTGGAGGCATTTATTCATCAAATTTGATGTAACTCCATGAAAATAGTGATAAATTCAGCATTATTCCTGGGCTTCACCCCATCCCCTGATTCCAGTTCTGGGTCATAGATAAACCATTCTAGGGGGGTTCTGAAGTGTTCTAAGCAGTGTCCCAGCTTCCTGTTCCTGCTCAGTTTGGAAACTCTAGGCAGGTCATCTGGGGAATAATGCAGTCCCTCATTACCTCAGAGACGTTTGTCACTATTTTCAGTGTATTTGCTGCCTGTCAACTTTCTCAGATCCTATTTCCCCAAGCTCTGGGTTGCAGAAGACCTGTACCAGGCTGTGTCCTTCATTCCTCTTGCATAATAATACAGAGGTTCTGCCTAAAGGATAATTGAGCTAAAAACACAACAGCACCCTGCCCTGCCAAGTTTAACTATTTAAGTAACTCCATTGGTAATTCTGGCATTTAAATAAAGTACATTTCAATCACACTTTATGGTATACCCAGTGCCGTTCAACCCACCAAGTATGCTTTGAAATTGCTCCCTGTGGTCTATCCTACTTGTTAAAATCACGAGGGAAGATCACATTTATTGACTTCTTATCCTAACACTGAGTACATTCCTTATTTTAATGTCAAATCACCATTAAAGCTTTCAGACCAAGACAAATGAAATAATTATATATTAATGCACACAAGTAGGCAAGAGCTTCATAAAATCAAACAAGAAGAAGAAATACTGGTTAGGCAAAACGTATTCAGTTTTGTCTCAAACTGAGTGCGGGAGTTTGAATTAAAAACTGTGGCTGTGCCACATGGTAGAGAAAGAATTGATCTATATGATCTATTAAGGTTTTATCTGGTCCATAATACAATCACTGTGGTATTGGGAAGGAATTACTTGCTTGTTTTTATGTGATGCATATTTTATTTAATGACTTTAAGTTATCTTAGCCAGTTCCAGCAATTTTTCCCAGTTACTTATAAATGTAGGTGAACTGTCAGTCATAAAATCTTTCATGTCACAATTAATAGATACTTTTAAACAGGGCTGAAAAATCTCATATGATTAAACTACATACATTTCTCATATTTTAAAAAAATTCTTAACATAAATGTTAAGACAATAATTCTCACATAGAACCCATAGCTCAGTCTATTTAAAGCTAAAATGTTTACAATTCAAAAGTCACTAACATTTTGTTTAATGGGCCTTTGTAATTAGATGTGGGCACAAATGAAAAGAAGTACAGCTGATTTAGGATTGACCTGAAGGGTACAAAAAAAGGCATATATCCTTCAGCTTATTTGGACATAATAAAAACCATTTTGCAGATAGAAGTTGGCTGGTAAAACATGTTTGGTGGGAATATAGAGAACAAGGGGCTGAAGAGGAGTCAGTGATACATAGAGTGTATCTGAAGACAATCAAATAATTATCAAGTTCAAACAAAATAACTGCAAGGTTATAAAACAGTTTGGCAACTCTCAAAAAAAGTCAGACAGAGTTCCTATATGACCCAGTGATTCTGCTCCTAATTTTGGGGGTCTACTCAAGAGAATTGAAAGTAAATGTTTAATAAAAAGTTAGTACCCATGAAGAGGGATTTCTGGAGAAATGACAGAATATTAAGCATCAGGAATCTGTATGCCTGCAGAGACAACAATTGTAAAGAACAGACTCTCTGATATAACTATTGAAACTCTGGAGTCTATTGAGGGCTTGAAAAGTCCAGGAAAAAACTTGGATGGTGTATGACATTTAGTTTCAGTCAATTTCAGCAATTAGTACAATAAAAGCTCCCCATCCCCCATGGAAGACAGCTTTGCTCATGTTTCTTAGAAACCTGTATACAGTTTTGGGGACCAATGTGAGCCAAAGGACTCTGTCATTCAAATATTAGATATCTGTGCTTGGATCATTTATTGTTGCTTCTGATCCTGTAGGTACAAAAAGACATAGAGTCATTATCATTATACCTTTCTCCATTGGTGCAAGTCCACACCATTCTGGCTAAAGTGACTCTCAGATTACTTAGAGGACTAGCCATTTCCACCCCTCATTCCTCTCTTTTTTTCCTTTCAAAAATTAGACATTAAAGACTAGGATGTTCAAAAGCAACTTCATACATGTGGAAAATTAGAAAGTGATTGTGCATGTCTGGGAAAGGCATAGGCTTGGAAAAGACTTGAGAAAACCCTGAGTTTACACCTCAGGCTGATGTTTCACAGAAAGGTAGCCTACAACAACATAAAAGAAAATAATAAGCAAAACCAATAAAAAAAAAGCCATTAAAACTTTGGGAAGAGGGAGAATCTCATTTTAAAGGTAGTATTTTATTACATTCCAGTTTTCAACAATAATATGACAAAATCACAAGGTATGTAAAGAAAGAGGGAAATATGGCCCATTCAAAATAAATACAAATCTACAGAAACTGTCTTTGGAAAGACTGGATCGCAGATCTGCTAGACAAAAATACTAAAAGGATTATCTTAAAGGTGCCCAAAGAGCTAAAGGAAGATGCGGAGAAAGTTTAGAAAATAATGCACAAACAAAATAGAAAGATACAAAAAAAAGAGAGCAAAAACCTAAAAAAAATATGGAACTTAATAAAACAATAAAAAATTCATTAGAAATATTCAAAGGGAGATTTTAACAAGCAGTAGAAAGAATCAGTGAACGTAAGGATAGGACAATGGAAATGATCAAATCCAAGGTACAGAGAGAAAAGCAGGAAAACAGCACAGTGCCTAAGGGACCATCAAATGATATAATATGTGCATTGTGGGAGCTGTGGATGGAGAAGAGAGAAAGACAAGAGCAGGAAGAACATTTGAAGTACTGATTATTGAAAACTCTTCAAATACAATGAAAGACATAAATACAAACATTCAAGAAGCTCATCAAACTCCAAGAAAGGGGAATTTAGAGACCTAAAGCAGGGCACATAATTTTAGAGACAAAGGAAAAAAATCTTTAATTTTAGAGACAAAGGAAAAAAATCTTAAAAGCAGCAAGAAAGTCTCCTCATAAAATTCTGGAGGCCAGGATCTTGTGGTCAAATTTAATAAAAATGCTCAAAGAAGAGGAATCAACCCAAAAGTCCCCATCTAGCAAAATTTCCATTTCAAAATTTTCATTAATATATTTACATGTCAAAAAATAAATAAATAGGGGCGATCCAAGATGGCGGCCTAGAGGGAGACTGCACCCCCAGTCGCTCCAGAACCCAGGAGTTAAGAAGGGGAGGCATTGAGAGACTCGGACTGAAGTGGAGCCACGGGTGAGTCTGCCCACTGGGTAAAGCTCGGCCCGGGTGGCAGGCCCAGATAGAGGTGGCTTATCGGAGCCGGGCAGGGCAGCTAGAGTCATCCACAGGCAGTCCTGCGCACTCCGGCGGTGGGCCCCGCCCACACAGCCAGCTTCTCCAGGTTCTCGGAACGGAACTGGCCCGCTAGTGAGAGCCTGTCTGAACAGAGCAGGCTCCGAGTCCCGGAGCCCCTGCAGTGCAGTGTACTCCTGCAAAGAACCAGCGGAGAGCCTCGATCTGCAGTCAGCCTCAGGGATAAGGGCAGGGCAGCCGGAGACCTCTTCAGGCGGCTCTGCCCACTCCGGCTGCGGGCTCTCTTCACGGGGCGATCCAAGATGGCGGCCTAGAGGGAGACTGCACCCCCGGTCGCTCCACAACCCAGGAGTTAAGAAGGGGAGGCATTGAGAGACTCGGACTGAAGTGGAGCCACGGGTGAGTCTGCCCACTGGGTAAAGCTCAGCCCGGGTGGCAGGCCCAGATAGAGGTGGCTTAGCAGAGCCGGGCAGGGCAGCTTGAGTCTTCCCAAGGTAGTCTTCCACACTCCGGCAGTGGGCTCTTCCCACACGGCCAGCTGCACGGTGCAGGCCCACAGTGAGAGCATTTCCGCACAGAACCAGTTCCAAAACGTGGAACCAGTAGGGGGCTAGGGGCAGTATTCTTCGAATGAGCTGCTTTATCAGATTCCTCCAAGACATCAGGCTACTGAAGGCTGGGAGGTGATACACTGGAAATCTACTGGGACACTATAAGCCAATAGTGGAAAACTGCAATATCTCAGGGTCCCACTGACAACTGACCATTATGAGAAAACAAGGGAAGAAAATGTCCGAAACAAACCTAGATACTACATCAATAAAACCCAATGACAGCAGAGCAGAAGAAATGTCAGAAAGGGAGTTCAGAATGTACGTAATTAAAACGATCAGGGAAGCAAATGAGGAGATGAAAGAGCAAATGCAGGCATTGAAGGAGGAGATGAAAGAGCAAATGCAGGCATTAAATGATCACACCAATCAACAGTTAAAAGACCAAATACGGGAAGCAAGAGATCATTTCAATAAAGAGTTAGAGATACTGAAAAAAAAACCAAACTGAAATCCTTGAAATGAAGGAAACAATAAACCAAGTTAAAAACTCCATAGAAAGCATAACCAATAGGATAGAACACCTGGAAGACAGAACCTCAGACATTGAAGACAAAATATTTAACCTTGAAAACAAAGTGGAACAAACAGAGAAGATGGTAAGAAATCATGAACAGAATCTCCAAGAACTATGGGATATCATGAAAAGGCCAAATTTGAGAATTATTGGGATTGAGGAAGGCTTAGAGAAACAAACCAAAGGAATGAACAATCTATTCAATGAAATAATAACAGAAAATTTCCCAAATCTGAAGAACGAAATGGAAAACCAAGTACAAGAGGCTTATAGAACTCCAAACATACAAAATTACAACAGACCCACACCAAGGCACATTATTATGAAAATACCTAACATACAAAATAAAGACAGAATTTTAAAGGCCGCGAGAGAAAAGAATCAAATTACATTCAGAGGGAAACCAATAAGAATATCAGCAGATTTTTCAATCCAGACCCTAAAAGCTAGAAGGGCCTGGAACAACATATACCAAGCCCTGAAAGAAAATGGATGCCAACCAAGAATCTTATACCCAGCAAAACTTACCTTCAAATTTGACGATGAAATAAGATCCTTCCATGATAAACAAAAGCTAAAGGAATTTACAAAAAGAAAGCCAGCATTACAGAACATTCTCAGCAAAATATTCCATGAGGAAGAGATGAAAAACAACGATGCAAATCAGCAACAGGAGGCGCTAGCCTAAAGGAATAGCCAAATAAAGGAGAAACCAAATCATGTCAAAAACAAATATGAGTCAATTGACTGGGAATACAAACCATATCACAATAATAACCCTGAATGTTAATGGCCTGAATTCATCAATCAAAAGACACAGACTGGCAGATTGGATTCAAAAGAAAAATCCAACAATATGCTGCCTGCAAGAGACTCATCTCATAGAAAGAGACACCCATAGACTAAAGGTGAAAGGATGGGGAAAAACATACCATGCACACGGACACAGCAAAAAAGCTGGAGTATCCATCCTCATCTCAGATAATGTGGACTTCAAACTAAAACTAGTCAGAAGGGATAAAGAAGGACATTACATGCTGCTTAAGGGAAGCATAAATCAGCAAGACATAACAATCATAAATATCTATGCCCCGAACATTGGCTCATCCACGTATGTCAAACAAATCCTTCTCAATTCCAGAAACCAAATAGACCACAACACAATAATACTAGGTGATTTTAACACACCTCTCGCACCACTGGATAGATCGTCCAAACAAAAATTGAATAAAGAAACTATAGATCTCAACAACACAATCAGCAATTTAGACTTAACGGACATATATAGAATATACCATCCAACACAGAATGAATACACTTTCTTCTCAGCAGCACATGGATCCTTCTCTAAAATAGACCATATTTTATGCCACAAAGCTACTGTTAGTAAATACAAGAAGATAGAGATACTACCTTGTACTCTATCAGATCATAATGGATTGAAATTAGAAATAAATGACAGAATAAAAAACAGAAACTTCTCCAATACCTGGAGACTAAATAATACACTATTATATGATGAATGGATAACAGAAGACATCAGGAGGGAAATAAAAAAATTCTTAGAAGTAAACGAGAACAAAGACACATCATATCAAAATCTCTGGGACACTATGAAAGCAGTACTTAGAGGAAGATTTATTTCATGGGGTGCATTCAAAAAAAAGAAGTAGAAATCAACAAATAAACGAGTTAACACTACAGCTCAAAGCACTAGAAAAAGAAGAGCAGACCAATACCAAAAGTAGTAGAAGACAGGAAATAGTTAAAATCAGAGCCGAAATCAACGAAATCGAAACTAAAGAAACAATCGGAAAAATTAATAAAATAAATAGTTGGTTCTTTGAAAAAATAAATAAAATTGATAAACCCTTAGCCACACTAACAAAGAGAAAGAGGGAGAAAACTCAAATTACTAAAATTCGGAATGAACAAGGAAACATCACAACAGACACGAGTGAAATACAAAACATAATTAGAAGCTATTTCGAAAATCTATACTCCAACAAAACAGAAAACCTTGAAGACATCAACAAATTTCTAGAGACATATGAACTACCTAAACTGAACGAGGAGGACATACACAACTTAAATAAACCAATTTCAAGCAATGAAATAGAAGAGGTCATCAAAAGCCTACCAACAAAGAAAAGTCCAGGACCAGATGGGTTCTCAGCCGAGTTCTACAAAACCTTTAAAGAAGAGCTCATTCCAATACTCCTCAAACTATTCCATGAAATAGAAGAGGAGGGAACCCTACCAAACTCGTTCTATGAAGCCAATATCACCCTGATACCTAAACCAGACAGAGACACATCAAGGAAAGAAAATTTCAGACCAATATCCTTAATGAACATCGATGCAAAAATTCTCAACAAAATTTTAGCAAATCGCATACAAATATATATTAAAAAGATAGTGCACCACGATCAAGTGGGTTTTATCCCAGGGATGCAAGGTTGGTTCAACATTCGGAAATCAATAAATGTCATTCACCATATCAACAGACTTAAAGTTAAGAATCACATGATTATTTCAATAGATGCAGAAAAAGCATTTGATAAAATACAGCATCCCTTCATGCTCAAAACACTAGAAAAAATTGGGGTAATGGGAACATTCCTAAACATTATAAAGGCCATCTACGCTAAGCCCATGGCTAATATCATTCTAAATGGTGAAAAACTGAAAGCATTCCCCCTAAAAACTGGAACAAGGCAGGGATGCCCTCTTTCACCGCTTCTATTCAACATCGTCCTTGAGACTCTAGCCAGAGCAATCAGACAAACCAAAGAAATTAAAGGGATACGAATAGGAAAAGAAGAACTCAAACTATCCCTGTTCGCTGATGACATGATTATATATTTAGAGGAACCTGGAAATTCCACCAGAAAACTTTTAGAACTCATAAGTGAATTCAGTAAAGTAGCAGGTTACTAGATCAATGCTCATAAATCCAATGCATTTTTATACATAAGTGATGAATCTTCAGAAAGAGAAATTAGGAAAACTACCCCATTCACAATAGCATCGAAGAAAATAAAATACTTGGGAATCAATCTCACAAAAGAGGTGAAAGACCTCTACAATGAGAACTACAGAACACTAAAGAAAGAAATTCAAGAAAACCTTAGAAGATGGAAAGATCTCCCATGTTCCTGGATAGGCAGAATTAATATCGTCAAAATGGCTATACTACCTAAAGTTCTATACAGATTCAATGCAATTCCAATTAAAATCCCAATGATGTACCTCGCAGAAATAGAGCAAGCAATTATGAAATTCATCTGGAAGAATAAAAAACCTAGAATAGCTAAAGCAATCCTCAGTAGCAAGAGCGAAGCAGGGGGTATTGCAATACCAGATCTTCAACTCTACTACAAAGCAATAGTAACAAAAACGGCATGGTATTGGTACCAAAATAGACAGGTAGATCAATGGTACAGAATAGAGGACATGGACACAAACCCAAATAAATACAATTTTCTCATACTAGACAAAGGTTCCAACAATATGCAATGGAGAAAAGATAGCCTCTTCAACAAATGGTGCTGGGAAAACTGGAAAACTATATGCAATAGAATGAAACTAAACCCCTATCTCTCACCCTACACAAAACTCAACTCAAAATGGATCAAGGACCTTGGAATCAGACCAGAGACCCTGCATCTTATAGAAGAAAAAGTAGGTCCAAATCTTCAACTTGTTGGCTCAGGATCAGATTTCCTTAACAGGACTCCCATAGCACAAGAAATAAAAGCAAGAATAAACAACTGGGATAGATTCAAACTAAAAAGCTTTCTGTCAGCAAAGGAAACTATCAGAAATGTGAAGAGAGAGCCTACAGAGTGGGAGAATATCTTTGCCAACCATACCTCAGATAGAGCGCTAATTTCCAGAATCTATAAAGAACTCAAAAAACTCTACACGAAGAATACAAATAATCCAATCAACAAATGGGCTAAGGAAATGAACAGACACTTCACAGAAGAAGATGTACAAGTAATCACCAGATATATGAAAAAATGTTCAACATCCCTAGTAATAAGGGAAATGCAAATCAAAACTACCCTAAGATTTCATCTCACCCCAATTAGAATGGCGATTATCAAGAATACAAGCAACAATAGGTGTTGGCGAGGATGTGGTGAAAAAGGAACACTCATACATTGCTGGTGGGGTTGCAAATTAGTGCAACCACTCTGGAAAGCAGTGTGGAGATTCCTCAGAAAGCTTGGAATGGAAACACCATTTGACCCAGCTATCCCACTCCTTGGCCTATACCCAAAGGACTTAAAATCAGCATACTACAGAGATACAGCCACATCAATGTTCATTGCTGCTCAATTCACCATAGCCAGATTGTGGAACCAACCTAGATGTCCTTCGGTTGATGAATGGATAAAGAAACTGTGGCATATTTATACAATGGAATATTACTCCGCAATGAAGAATGATAAAATTATGGCATTTGTAGGCAAATGGTCGAAATTGGAGAATATCATGCTAAGTGAGATAAGCCAATCTCAAAAAACTAAAGGACGAATGATCTCGCTGATAAGCGGATGAGGACATATAATGGGGGGTGGGACGGGCTAGCATTAGGTTTAGGGTTAGGTTTAGAGTTAGGCTAAGGAGAGCAGTAAGAATGAAGGAAAGAAGGACTGTGTAGAGGGAAAAGAGGGGTGGGAGGGGTGGGAGGGGTGGGGGGGAGGGGAAAAATATAATAAACATCATTACCCTATGTAAACGTAAAAAAAAAAATAAATAAATAAAAAAATAAATAAATAAATAAATAAATAAAACTGAGGAGATTTGTTTCCTGATCTGCCCTGATGGTCAATAAAGTCTTGCAGGATGAAATGAAAGAACAGTAGATAGTAACTTGAAGTCATATGAAGAAATAAAGGTCTTAATAAAGGTAAAAACATAGTCAAATATAAAAACAAGTATTAGTATTAAAAAGGATCTGTAACTGCACTTTATTTGTTGTCAACCTGATTTGAGACATGTGCTAGACATATTCCCACTGCTATGCCCGAACCCCTGACAAAGACTTCCTAGATTAAGAAGTTTATGTTGGCTCAGTTTCAGAGATTTAGCCCATGGTTGGCCAAGTCCATTGCTCTGTGCCCGAGGTGAGGCAGAACATCATGGTGGTAAAACTCGGATCCACTCATAGCAGTCAGCAAACAGAGAGAGCAGATGGGGCTTCAGGGAAGATGGACCCTTCCAGAGCACGCTCCCTGTGACACACCTCCTTAACCATGCCCTCCCTACCTACAGTTACCATAGAGTTGGTGCATTCGAACTAGGATGAACTGATTAGGTTACCACTCACATAATCTAATCATTTTACCTCCTGCATTAACACAGCAGGTTTTGGGGGACACCTCATATTTAAACCATACTAAGACACTAAGGTAGTTTTAAAAAAAAATTAATGATTAGTATAAATGCTAATATTATTGCAACTTTATTTTGCAAAATTACATTTAGTTTTCTACATATTTTAAGAGATTAATGCATATCAAGAAATTACTTGTTAGCTCTTGAATATACAATCTATAAAAATGTAATTGTGTGAATTTTTAATGTTATTGAAATTAAGTTGGGATAAGTCCAAGTTAAGAGTGTTACAGCTTTACAATTTGAAATTAATCCCATGGTAACCACCAAGAATACAGCTCAGCTATAGAATATATACAAAAGGAAGTGAGAAAGAAATGTTAACATTTTACTAGGAAAAACAAAACAAGTAAAGACAAAAGAAGACAGCAGTACAGGAAACAAAGGGCAAAAAGCTGTAAGATATAGAAAATATAATAGAAAAACATGACAGAAGTCCTTTCTTAGCAGTAATTATTTTATTTTATTTTATTTTAATGGTACCAGGGATTGAACCCAGGGGTGCTTAACCACTGAGCCACGTCTCCAGCCTTTTTTAAAATTATTTTATTTAGACACATGTTTTCACTACATTGCTTAAGTCCTCACTAAGTTGCTGAGGCTGGCCTTGAACTTGTGATTCTTCTGCCTCAGCCTCTCGAACTGCTGGGATTATAGGCTTGCACTACCACACATAGCAGCAGTAATTATTTTAAATGTAAAAGTGGATAATACTTTCCAATTGAAAGACAAAGATAGGAAGAAAGGATTAAACAAAACAAATTCCAACTATATACTATCTTTGAAAAATAGAGGCAAATAGGTTGAAAGTTAAAGGATGGAAAGTTATACACCATGAAAATAGTAACCAAAGGAGGGCAGGTGTGACTATGTTAATTGGACAAAACAGACTTAAAATCAGAAACTATAATAAGTCAAAAATGACATTGTACACTTATGGTTTGGACATGAGGTGTCCCCCAAAATCTCATGTGTGAGACAATGCTGGAGGGTTCAGAGGAGAAATGATTGGGTATATGAGAACCTTAACTCAATCAGCGAACTAATCACCTGATGGGATTGAATGGTAATTGAAGGCAAGTGAAGTGTGGCTGGAGGAGGTTGGGCATTTAGGGCGTGGCTTTGGGATATATATATATATATATATTTGTATTTGGCAAGGGGAGATCTCTCTCTCTCTCTCTTTCTCACTGGTAGGATTCTGATCATCATGTGAGCTGCTTCCCTCTGCCATATACTCCTTCCATGTTGTTCTGCCTCACTTTAAGCCTGGAGGAATGGAGCCTGCATTGAGACCTCTGAAACCATGAGCCCTCGAATAAACTTTTCCTCTTTTAAAATTATTCTGGTTAGGTCTTTTAGTTCCAGCAGTGAAAATGTTGACTAAAAACCTGATAAACTGGCAATATGAAAGGAAATATAACAATAATAAATGGACCATAAAAATACATGAAGCATAACAGATGGAATGGAGGGAAATAATAGTTCTGCATACAATAACAGTTAATAATAACATGTTAACTATGGATAGAACATCCAGAATAAAGTTGCATATATAAGTAGAGGAGCAAAATCAATAAACCACCTGGACATACACAGAACATTCCACCCAAATAGCATGCATATTCTCAAGTGCACATGGAACATTTTGCAGGATGGACTATAGTTAGGTCACAAATTGACTTTCATTCAATAGGCATCATATAAAGGACCTTCTCTAACCACAACAGGTTAAAGTTAGAAGTCAGTGCTAGAAGTAAAAGTGGAAGATTCACAAAAATATGAAAGTAAACAACACGCTTTTGAACAATTAATTGATCAAGGAAGTTACAGAAGAAATAAGAAAATACTTAAAAATAAAAGAAAAAGAAAGTAAAAATGATTGAATTTATGAGACACTGGGAAAGCAGTGTTAAGGAGGAACAGTGATAAATGCTACTATTAGAAAGACAAGACAGATCTCAAATTAACAATCTACTTTTATAACTTAAGGAATTAAATAAAAAATAAACACAAAAGTAGCAGCAGGGAGGAAATAAGTCTATAGTATGAATGAATGAAATAAAGAAGAGAAAATTAATAGAGAAAAATCAATGAGACCAAAAGTTGATTATCTGAAAAGCTTAACCAAATTGATGAAACTTTCACTGGATAGATTAAGAAATATGGAGAAAATATTCAAATTACTAAAATTAGGAATTAAAGTGGGAAAATTATTACTGATTTTATGGAAATAAAAAGTATTAAAAGAGAATGCTATGACCATTTGTATGCCTACTTAAAAAAAAAAAAAACTTGAGGAGAACCCTTGTCTCACTCTATGAGGCCTATATTATCTGATACCAAATCCAGTCAATACAATGTAAGAAAAAAGGGCACCACAGATAAACATCTTTGAAGAACATCAATGCAAAACCTTCAGCAAAATAGTATCAAGCTAAATTCAACAGCACATTAAAAGAATCACACAACATAATAATGGAGTGGAATTTATTCCTGATATGCAAGGATGGTTCAACAACAGTGTAATATACCACATTAACAGAATGAAGGGAAAAATATGATGATATGATGGTATGATTCAGAAAAAGCACTTTACAAACTTCAGCACACTTCCGTGATACAAATTCTAAAAACCAAGAAATAAAACTACTCAAGATCACAACCATATATGAAACATCCACAATGACCATCATTCTGAATGGTAAAACCCTGAAAATTTTTCCACTATGATCAAGAATAAGATCAAAATAAAATAAAATAAAATAAAAAATATATTTTCTCATCACTTACATTCAAAAAAGGACTAGAAGTTCTAGCCTGAGCAGTGAAACAAGCAGAGAGAAATAAAATACATCTACATTGGAAATGAAGATGTATAATTATCTGTTTGAGATAATATAATTTTATATGTAAAAATCTATGAAGCACTCACAAAAAGTTAACACAATAAATGAAAAGGCACAAAATAAAAAGTCAACACAGAAAACCATTTGCATTTCCATTTGCTAACAATGAGCAATCTGTTGAGGAAATTATAACAATTCCATTTATGATGGCATCCGAAAGAAAAGAATACTTAGGAATTAGCTTAACCAAGGAAGCGAAAGATTTCTATAAAGAAAACCACAAAACATTGCTATAAGAAATTAAGACATAGATAAGTGGAAAAATGTTTCATATTCATGAATGGAAGATTTAAAATCATTAAGATGTCAACAACATCAAAGTGATCTACAGAGTCAATATGATCCCTATTGGTATGGTTTTAATGTGTCCCCCAAATTTCACGTATTGAAAAATTGAACCACAAGGCATTAGTGTTGAGAAGTGGAACCTTTGTGAGGTGAATGGGTAAGGAAGGTTCTGCCCTCATGAATGGATTAATTTATTTAAGACTCCTGGTTTCAGAGGTCTCAGTTCATAGGCAGTCAGCTCCATTCCTTAGGACTTGAAAGTGAGGCTGAACATCAAAGTGGAAGAGTGTGGCAGAGGGAAGCAGCTCACATGATGATCAGAAAGAAGAGAGAGAGACTCCACTGACCAGATACAAATATATACCCCCCCCAAGTCACGCTCCAATACCCACCTCGTCCAGCCACGCCCTACCACTTCAGTTACCACTCAATCTCTATCAGAGGATTGATTCACTAATCAGTTAATTACTAATCACTAATTAAGTTAAGACTCTTACAACCCAATCTTTTCTCCTTCAAACCTTCTTGCATTGTCTCACACGTGAGCTTTTGGGCGACACCTCTCAGTCAAACCATAATATAGAGCAATGTAATTGAATAGAAAGCCCAGCATTAAACTCTCAAATAAATGATCAAATAATTTTCAACAAGTGTGCCCAGACCATTCTATAGGAAAAAAAAAAAAAAAAAGAAAGAAAGATTTTTTCAAATGATGTTGAGAAAATTGATTATCAACATGAAAAAGAATGGAGTTGGAACCTTACATAATACCACATACAAAAAAATCCAACAATGGTAAATCATTCAAAATGAATCAGAGAACTTAAAGTGAAACCTAATACTACAAAATTCTTAGGAGAAAACATAGGGCAAAAGCTTTAGAATACTAGAATTAGCAGTGACTTTTTGTATGCAAAACTAAAGTTATAGACAAAAATGAAAAACACATTGTAGGTTTCATAAAAATTTTAAAAATTTTGTAGTAAAGATAATAAAAAGGACAACAAATAGAATGTGAAATATACTTGCAAATATTGTATCTCGTAAGGGATAAATATCGAAAATATACAGAGAGATGTCCTATAGTTCAATAGTAAAAATCAAACAATCCAATTCAAAATGGGAAAAGGACCTAAATATACATTTCTACAAAGTAGATGAATAAATTGTAATATCTTTCCTTCATATTGTTGGTGGAAATGTAAAATGATAATAGCTACAGTACAAAAAGTGTAATAGCTTCTGGAAAATTTGAAAACAGAATTGTCATTTGAGACATTTTGACAAACTGCCAGACGATTACCAAACATCTGTACCATCCAACAATGTAGGAGGGTCCCAAATTCTCTACATCCTTCTTAATAGTTGTTGTTGCCTGTCAATTTTTAACTTGGCCATCAGAGAGAATATGAAGTGATGACCCATTACAGTTTTGATTTTCATTTCCCTAAACATCTTCTCATTGTGCTCATTGGCCATTTGTACAGATTCTTTGGAGAAATGTCTATTCAGATTCCTTGCCCATATTAATTTTTTTGTTTTTTTATTATTAAATTCTAGGAATTTTTAAATATATTATGGATAAAAATACTAATAAAATATATTTTCTGCAAATGTTTTTCTAATTACATTAATTGTTTTATTTGCCATATCCTTTGAAGTACAAAACATCTTAATTTTAATGAAGTTTGACTTATGCATCTTTTCTTTTATGCATTTTTTTCTTTATGCTTTTGATGTTTTTCTACTTTTGCACATGCTCTTGAAGATTTACCTCTATTGCTTTTCCTAAGATTCTACTTTTAGCTCTTAAAGAACATGTATATATCATTTCTAGTTAATTCTTGGATATTCTGCAAAGTAGCAGGCCCAGTTTTGTTTTGTTTTGTTTTTCATATATTTTCCCATTTGTTTCAGCACAAATGTTTGAAAAAAGAGGTTCTTTCTACATTTAATTGTTTTGGTCTTTTTGTTGAAAATTAATTGACCCTAAACATTACGGTAAAAAGTTGGAAAATGACTTAAGATTTTGTTTTTTCTAATAAATGATTACAGGCATACCTTTCCCTCTAAACACTGCTATAGTTGCATGCCATGCATTTTGTAATGTTCAGTTTTCATTTATATCACATTATTTTATAATTTCCCTTTTGATATTTTCCTTAACCCATTATTTGTTTAGGACTGTGTTGTTTAATTTCCACATATTGCTAATTTTCCTAAATGCTTTCTGGTTTTGATTGTTAATTTAATTGCATTATGGTTATGGAACATACGATTATAATTCTTTTACATTTATTGAGGCTTATTAATGACTTGACAAATTACGTATCTCAGGGAATGCCCCATATGTATTTGAGAAGATGGGTATGCTGGAGTTGAGTAGAATATTCTAATCTAGTATGCTATATCTAGTCAGATTATAGCATTGTTCAAAGGGATAGATATGTAGCTCGGTGATAGAATGTTTGCCTAGCATGCAAGAGACCCTGAGTTCAATCCCTGGTACTGCAAAATAAACACACACATAATCAAAAGCTACCCCTATAATACTGTTCAAGTCTTCATTTCTTTTCAGATCTTCTGCTAGCCGTTTTATCCATTTTGGAAAATGTTCCTATCTATCTATAATAATATTTTCATTTTAAAGGGTTTTTTTGTCTGATATTAGTAGAGTTGCTAAAGTTTTCTCATGATTATTATTTGGAGGATATATTTTTCTTTCTTTTGCTTTCAACCTATTTGTATTTCTATGTCTAAAGTGTATCCCCTATAGAAAGCACATATTTGGATATTGTTAATTTAACCTCTGCCTTTTGATAAAATTATTTAATCCATTCATGTTTAAATGCTATTATTTATATGTTTTATACATGCTATTTTTTTCCTACACACACACACACACACACACACACAGACACACACAAATTTTTTGCTTCTCTGTTCCTCTTTTACTGCTTTCTTTTATATTTAGTTAATATTTTCATGTAACATTTTAATTCTACTAGTTATTTTTAATTTTACTAATTATTTTTGCTATCTTTCTTATCTACCAGTAAGCTTCTAGTTTCTCTGCTCCTATTAGAATCACACCTGGCTGTTAGTCTCCATTAATTGGTAGATGATTGCTTTATTTTCTCTGACAACACCTTGGAACACAAGTTACTACATAACCCAATTCAGTTAAAGTAAGACCTTTTTTGAGGAACTGGATATTGCTAGTTTCTGATCCCAGGAGGGCTCTTCTTTACTCTTTTATTCCTGTTTAATTCTGTTAAGCCTCAATAATGGCCTTTGGTATGTACTTCTTCAGTTTTTGTTTCAAATAAAGTTAATACACTTAGAGATTCCTGTGAAACTCTTATTTATGGCCTAGGTTTTCTTCTGGGTGGAATGGGCAAAACCTCTACAAAATATTGCAAAAGAGTTGTGTGTGGAGAGGCAGCCCGTTGCTCTTGAAGTGAAGTGCTTACTCCATGAGTGGAGCATTGGGTGGTGATGGTAGCCCCCACTCTTCTTGGCTGGCCCTTCTGGAAGGGGAGCTTATGTTCTGTGATCCACCTGCAGTGAGGCCTATTGTGGCACAATATTTTTAGCCTTTCATGCCTGGAATAGGGAATCCACTATACAAGGGAGCATCAGTCCCCTCCATCATATCTGCTTAGAATAGAGCTTCAGCAACCTGGAACTACGAGGGATGAATGACGCCTGCTGCAGCTTGACACTGTAGCCCCATTCTACAGGAGGGAGGCAGTGGGAGTACCATCTATAGTCACTCCTCCTCAGAGTACAGTTTCATTTTCCTGACCTCAGGGATAGAGTTGGGAGCAAGTTTTGATTCAAGTGACACAAATGACTTCTGTTTCCCATTTGCTGTATGTTCTCAGGCCAACATTGTCCAAAGACTAAATGATTCTTTTTGCATAATTTTCATCATTTAAAATGGTTGTTCTTCTGTGAAACTCTTCACATCATCATTTTGGAAGTCACAGTTTGTCTCTAGTCTTAAGGACAAAAATAAACAGCAAACTGTTAAAAGGAAATTTAAGGCATTCAATCTATCTACTCCTACAGTGATGTCAAATTGATCTTTAGGAAAGGGGCAAATATATATTTGTTAATTGCTTGAAATAAAAGTTCAGTGACCAATTATTATTCCTCATTTTTACTGAAACAGACAAAAACACTTGTTAAAATATGGCAAGTGTCTTGCAAATTTCAGATATAAAAAGAAATTTAACAAAAACTTTTCCAAATATGTAACAGTTCTTGGTACTGTGTTGTGTTGTAAAATGTTTCAGTTTTCCTCAAATTAATTTGTAATCCTACCCAATATTTGAAAAAATGATTTCAAGGATCTTAATAGGATAATCATAAAATTTATGTAGAAATAAAATGTGTGAGAATAGCCTTTAAGTTACAGATTAAAAAAAAGAGCAAATGAGGGAAGCTTTGTTCTATCACCTAGTAAAGTACATTGAGAAGCTGTAAAATTAAAGCAATAATAAAGGAATAGGTATCTCGGACTATGCATGTGAATAAAAATGATGGTGATGGCATTTTTAAATACCAGGGAAAAAAGGAATGATTTCATAAGTAATGATGAGAGAACTGATTATCCATATGAGAACAACAACAACAACAAAAAACCAGGAACCCTATAATATACCAAATATTAAATGAAATCTAAATACACACCAAATAAATGTAAATACCTCAAATTATAAACATATTGGAAAAAACTGGGAGAATATTTTATAACCTCAGGGAAAGTGAATCCCTTAGATAACAAAACATAAATGCGAGATCATAAATAAAATAGTGTTATGGTTGACTGCATATACATTAAAATTTTCTGTGTGACAAAATCTGCCATAAAAAATCTATAAAGCAAAGTGACAGAAAACAATGAGAAAATATTTTCTACTTACATAAAACACCCAAAGAATATATAAAGATTACTTATAATATCAATAAAAAAACCAAACTATGTAATAGGGAAAAAAAGGCAAAAATGTGATGGAAATCAATGAAGAGTAAATATTATAATAATTGTTAGAAGCAGAAATTATCTACTCTGTATGGGAGAATATTCCCCCCTACACTATTAATCAGGTGATAACAAAATAAAATAAAAATTATTAACTTCCATTTTAGCAAAAAAAATGAAAAAGACACTTCACAATAACAAAGTGGGGTATCTAGACTCCAGTCTTAGCTGATCTGTCTGTTCCTTGGAAAGGACTTCCTCTACACCCTACAAACACTCCATAGTACACTAGGCCTTTATATTGCATTATTTTTCATAATAAATCATGTATGCATGTAGTGACACACATAGATACCTGCATGTGATATTTGCATCAAAGCAAATTTGTGTGTTTAAGTTTCAGATTCTCCTTTCAAAACTTAAATTCATTGTTCTCCTAGAAAATTTCTAGACTAAGGTGGTGTTTTGTACAACTGAAAGAGAGATCAATAATATAATTATTTTCTTTATACCTTTTCCAGTGTGCATTTACAATACTAATACAACTCCAGGAAATACATTCGTTGTTATTTAACTGCATCCTACACCCATTCCCTCCAAAAGCAGTTGCTATTATCTCTGCACAATCTTTAGTTGTTAATTTTTTCCCTCAATTTCATAATTGAGGTTAGCTCTCCACAATTATATAATTAATGGAAACGTGATTTTTATGTAGATTGCCCACTATCTCTTCCATATGTTATAGGTCTTCCCAATACACATGTACATTTGGATTCTATCAATAGGTAACCTAGGCCCAACCCTGCATGCCAAAATTCATTTTTATTTATATAACATGTTTTGTTAGCATTTGTAAATAACCCTGCACTCCTGAAAGAGCAGGTGCAAATAAAAGCTGCATTTTCTTAGAGGTTGTAAAGTGGTCTATATATCCAAATGTAAATAGATACTGGTAATGTTTCAAAATTTCCACCTGTATGTAACAACAGGTAGTAGTTAACATGTGCATTAACCCCCTCTTGTATCCATCTCTTACTTCAGTCAGTGCTGAGGCAGCCCATTTATGCACGGTTATTGTTACTATTATTGTTACTGTCTTTATGATTATTATTATCCACAGATTTTCATATGTATTATTTTTCAAACCCCTATTCCACTCTCCCCTGGGGTTTCTCTAATACCAAGGTGGCTCATACATGATCCCCTGAACTCTTAAGCTTGAGTATCTAAGGAGTGTGTTTCCTTGAGTGCTGAGCTGTGGGACAAGGACTGTCAGTTTTGGTGACACAGAAAGTATTTCTGTTCCCTATTTCACCCACTGAAAGGTCCCTGTGAAATTGAACACCAGGTGCCCCCAGCAAAGGCCAACAGCATAAGTATCTCTTTGTTGCCTTGGCTTTATTCATATTTTACTCACTCTTGCTCCCTGAGATCATTCCCTAAAACACTATTTTCATGAAAGCTTTTGTTCCAGATTTTGACACCAAAATATGGTAGTGGGGTAAAGATTTGGGAAAGAGTTTTGACTTTTTGAAAGGAAGGTTGAATAAGTACATAAATGCTATTACATTGAAATTGGAATTTAATTTCATGATATGTCCCCAGAAAATGGGTTTAATGTTGATTTTTCTCTTTTGACTTTTATCTTTTATTTAGAAATACATATATTTTTCTTACTTCTACAGTTCTCAACTTTTTATTTTTGCTTTACTTATATTATTAGTCCCATATACAATTGTTTCTGAAGATAAGCCCATGGAAGAGAGCTAAGTGTAAGAGTCTAGCTGGCAGAGTACCTGAGTGACCTAAATACCAGCATAAATGAGGGTGAAATGTATCCCTAGGTAACAAAAAGTCATCAAATGTCTTTCAGGAGTAAATTGTTAATAGCGTATTTAACTAGATTAACCTGCTGGTGATATTGAAAGTGAGTTGAATTCATGACATGGCTTGGTCCAGATATCACCTAATTTGAAGAAGGGTTGGGTCTTCTAATTTCTGTTTCATTCTCTGATATAATTGTACCTAATATAAAATCTAATGCCATTAACCAATTTCAAGATACTCTAAATATTTAGCTAAATGTCCCATTTTGCTTATGTCAGTGCATAATTTTCTCTTTTGTTTTACTTAACATGCATGTTTTTAGTTATGCTCATGGTTTTGTTTTTAATGAAATTAGCCACCATACAGAGATTCTCTTTGTATAATATCTAATTGGTAATCTTGTACAGAATTACCAACTATCAACATTTGTAATAAAATTATTGTTTTGAGATCATAACGATGTTTCAATATGTAATGGTTACTTTCCACATTTAAGATTGGTGCCTAAAATTCAAAGGCCAAATCATATTAGGAACTTTAATAAACTAACATTATTCTATCATAATTTTTAAATAGATCCTTTCATTTTCTGAGACTTAAGAGCTAGAATACTAAGCCTGCTATGCTAAATATTGTATTCTGTACTCCATTTAGACTTTGATTTGGATTTAAAATTCAAAATCACTTCCATCATTTCTATCCTTGTGAGTGTGTGCCTGTGGGGATATTAAAATAGAGAAAGAGCTACTTGGAGAGATGAAATGATTGAATTTGATGCCTAAGGCCAGAAACCTCATTTTGCTTATGTTAATATGTGGAACTTTCTGCACTCCAATCCATGGCTAGTAAATGCTTTTTCTTGATTTTGTAAAATTCAGCATTGTACATTCTGGTTGAGAACCTTATTTCTTTTGTTGCAAATAGTGCTAGCAACCAATCTCAATCTTGGTTATATTAACATAGCCCAATTATAAAACAGTTCACATGATTACAGAAAATCAAAACCTATGGGTTGCATTCTGTCTCTCTTTTTTTCTTTTTTCTTTTCATGCTGCTGGGGATTAAACCCAGGATCTTGCACATGTGTGTTTCTTTTTTTTAATGCCACTTTATTTAAGATTAGAGATTGAAGCTATTGTAATTTTAGGTAAATCAGTAATTAACTTAGCACAGAGATAGAATGAAGAGATGAAATTATAGGACCTAGGAGGCATTTTCAAAGAAGAATTTTAATAAATAACTAGGAGGATATAATTCATTCCACAGAAGTACAGATATTCTTGGTGTCCCACTGGCAGGGTGACATTAGGAACACAATATCTGTCTCTATTATGTTTAAATTAATTAGCCAATTTATCCACTTTCAAGGAATATTTAATCTACACCAATATCTTTGGCAGCCTAAGATAAAAAATACAGTTTCTCAGACCTAAGAGAGAGTTTGGAGCATAAATTGGGATGGAAGGGGAGAAAAGAAATAAACAAATATATACTTGTCATTCAAAGTAGTGAATGTACTGCTGAATATGCTCACAAGTGACTATGAACATACAGAGGACAGAATGAATTCCTGGATCGATCACATTTTTTTTTCCAAAGGCAGAGGACTCATGAAGTATTTCCTAAACTAGCAGAGGAGTCCACCAGCAGAGAATTGGAACCAGGGCCTCAGCGACAGAAAGGCAATAGTTTGTGTATAGGGCAAGATTCTTAACCGAGCATGTCACCTGTTAGCGGTGCTGAGCAGAGGGCAAAGGTAGTGAAGGCAGGGGTAACCGTAGACATGTGGGGCAGATATGTATTATGTAGGACATTGTATATCCTGCAAAGTATTTGGGCTTTTGAGTAGATACTGATTTAATGGGATTTGTGCTTTAAGTAGTTTGGATTAGACAAAGGGGAAAGAAGGGAATGGAGGGGGAGTGGGAATAGGAAAGATAGTAGAATGAATTGGACATTACTATCCTATGTGCACATATAATTACTGGACCAATGTAATTTTCCATCATGTACAACCATAAGAATGAGAAGTTATGCTGCATATATGTATGTCAAAATACATTCTACTATCATGTATAACTAATTAGAACAAATTTTAAAAAAATAATGGGGTAATGTAAAGAAGAAACTGGTAAGTTTTAATTGGAGGTAATTATAATGTGCAACTCACCAAAGTCTAAACTTGAAAGTAAACTTTATCCTACGTAGATTTTACCTCAATAAATTTGAAATTAACTTAGGCTGAAAGTTTGCGGAATTCTTCCAAGTCTAAACCTTAGTAATACTTATTCATAATAATTTTCAGGATTTTTTTACTTCATACGTATCTACTATCATCCTTTTCAGGAAAAGATTATGGAAAATATTTTAATTAAAGGAAATGACTTGAACCATTTATTTTCTTTATGTTAGTACATAGACTGATTCTTTTCCTCCTCTTTTCACTTTTATGATAATCCAAATAAAAGAATGAAGAGTTTATTTCACATTATCAAACAATGAGAACTCTGTGCAAATATGTGAGTACAGTATTAAGTTTCGGTGTAAGGAATCATAACTATATAAAATTTTTAAACCAGGAGGAATCTTGGTCATTGAGTAGTTCAAGATTTCACTTAGGAACTTAAAAGTTCATATAGGCCAAGAATCATGTTCCAATTCATATTGCTAACTATTCAAATAGCTCAGTCAAAGACCCAGATTTGCATATTTCCTTTGAAGATTTTTTATATTTTCATCAAACATGCCAACTTTGTTAAGAACTTCAGTGGAATCTCATGGAATGAAAACATAACATAAAGTTAAACATTTTGAAGGAGGTGGACTTTTATGTTTTCTTGATTTGGAATAACATCTATGAACAGTGAATTTGTTCATGGTCTTCTCTACTCATGGTACAAAAGTGGGTGGAGCCTCTTCTGTTCTTCCACAGGGACCCATTAAACATCCTCTCTTGTGGGTATCCTCCTGGTTTGGAACTTGTAGAGCAAAGTTTTGTTGTCCCAAACAGGATTTGGATAGTCCTTCAAGATCAGTAGTCCATGCAGTGACCTTTTCTGTACCCTATCATTTGGGATAATCTTATCTCTTCTTTGAAAATATTTATCTAATCCCTCAGTTTCATGTCAGTAAGGTTAGAGAATAACCAATGTACACAAAAGTATACAAGGAAGTCTGGAGCACATGGTTCCTAATACCCTTCTCTTTAATCCCACCCTTTTCCTTTGAAACCATAAGTACTAATTTTAGTTTTGGTGACAGATTGAAGATCTGTAGGTCTTGGCTAACTCTGAAATACTGTCTTATACTATGCATTCAGAAGGTAAAAACTATTCATAGACCAAACACTTTCTTATCTAATTTTTCCTTGATTCTTTGTTTTAAAAATAATCATAGGGCCCCATCTTTGCACTCTGCAAAATTTAAAGTGCTTGTTCTTTTCCACAGCAATATAAAATGTTAAAGAGGTTTTGATTTGGAGGTATGCTTGAATGCCTACCATTTGACTATGACCACCAATTGAATTGGATCTGAGGAGATAGATGAGCATGTGACCTGTTGAACGTTGGAAGAAGAGACTAAAGTTAGTTTTTCTCAATAGAAAAGGTCAGGAGAGGGTCCCTCCTCATTAATCCAGTGGAAATCTGGACCTCATGTTAGGAAAGTTGGAAAATTCATCAAATGGAAAATAAATACATCTCTCTAATCTTTACATTCATGTCATTCTCATTTGTTCTAACTCACATTGAGCTATCAAATTTTGTGGCAAGCTATAAACTTGTTGAGTCATTAGCCTGCCTGGTTAATGGAGGAAAACTAAATTCCTGTTCCTGCATAATGACACTTATTCACTGTAGACATTTGCATCACTGGGAAACGATAAAACCTCATCCTTCATAATGAAGTTCTGGGCTGACAAAGAGGAAAATATAGTGTTGTGGGACAACTATGAATATAAAACAAGCTTAATAAAGAAATAGTGACAAATTATATTATGCAAAATGTAATGCAATAAAAACGTTACTAACTCATTGGAAATGTCATAAATAATCTAAATAGTTTTTGACTGTCAAGGCCTTGAAAAATATATTCCTTTAAAAAATGAGGCATAGAAGAGATGTCAATTTAATTGCCATCATATTTTGACATGTTTGGAGATTCCTATATTTGACTTATTTGCTAAATTTAGATATTTGTTCATGATGAAATGAAAGGAGGAGCATAATTAGCCAGTTCTGCCCTTTTATTGTTTATCTGGCCAGAAAGCTGTCAGCATTCTTAAGTTATAGGATTGTTGTTTTGGTTTTAGATCAATGGTTGTATGATATTTTAATCAGTTTAGACAAATGTATCCTTATGAAGTAGGCAAAGTTTCATATTTTGTATTTGAGCACTGAGAAAAGACAGTTGTCAAATTTGTAATATTACTAAATTTTAAGTTGTAGTTTTTTTTATTATTATTGTAAACAAATGGGATACAGGACATGGACACAAACCCAAATAAATACAATTTTCTCATACTAGACAAAGGGGCCAAAAATAAGTTGTAGTTTTTGAAAAACCATAGACAGACCTTCCCAATCAATTTGACTGAGACTCTGACTTAGAGTTGAGGGGCTTATATTCTAGAAAGCAATTGTTTTTCTTCTTCTCATTGAGCATTTGTCACGTAATTGTATACTTTTGTCACCATTTGATACTTTAAGAGTGTCTTTATTTTGTTTTAACATGGAAAGTTTCTTAGTCATGCAACCATCCTGCATAGTTTTCCTTTTTCTTTTTGTTCTTTTCATTTTCTGAAGACTCTCATCTGATTCCTTGAGGAGCAGCTCAGAAGAAAGGAGATGACTTCAAAATCAGTGGTATTTTGAAAATAATTTTCATTTTGCTAATGGATCATCAGGAAAGGAAGTATTCTCTAATTCAGATTCCTGCTTGAATCTGCCACAATGGGCTCTATAGCAAGAGTGATCATTCTACCTGTTTTTTTATGCTAATCATATCACAGAATATAGAACAAGGATGGAAAGGAGTCACAACTCAGCTTATGATACAACTTTCTCCTCCCATGACTTGTTTTAGTATGTTTTCTTATTAAACATACTTACTTTCTTATCTAGCAACTGTTCCTTTCTGAGGTACTGTTAAGGATTGAGAGCAAATACTGGGAGCATTCCAGAGCAAAGATTGGAGTGTTCACCCAGAATAGCATCCTTTCCCACTGAGCCTTCTCAACATTACCCTCCCTAAAACTTCCACTAAGTTTTATGGTTTGGATTTGAGGTGTGTGAGATAATATAAGAAGGTTTAGAGGAGGAATGATTAGATTATGAGAGTCTTAAATCAATGAGTGAATTAATCCCCTGATGGAATTAACTGAGTGGTAACTGAAGGCAGGTAGGGTGTGCTAGAGGAAGTGGGTCATTGGGGACTTGCCTTTGGGATGTATATTTTGTATCTGGCACGTGGAGGCTCTCTCTCTGCTTCCTGATCCACTTCTCTCTGCTTCCTCTGCTTCATGTGAGCCTCTTCCCTCTGTCACACTCTTCCACCATGATGTTCTGCCTCACCTCAAGTTCTCAGGAATGGAGCTGGCTATCTATGGACTGAGACCTCTGAAACTGTGAGCCCTCAAACTTTTCCTTCTCTACAATTGTTCTTGTCATGTCTTTTAGTCATGGTCGTGAAAAAGTTGACTAAAACACCAAGGTATTGGAGTTGGCATTCAAGACTCAACCAATGTGTCATTGGTCATAAAGGGTAGATTTTAATCCCACGTCACATACCATCTTTTATTCTCTATAAAATTCATGGATACATATATAGCTATACATTTCACAGTGATATATTGGTCAGTGATAGACTACATATACAATGGTTAGTCCCTTAAAATTGCATCACCTAGTGACATCAGAGGTATCATGATTTGCACAAATATATTCTGATGTTTGCACACCAAACAAATCACCTAATAACACATTTCTAGAACATGTCTCTATTGTTAAGTGACACATGGCTGTGGGTGTATGTGTATGTATATACATATATGCACACAAATATGTATGTGATCTAATATATTATCTAAAAGGATATGTATAAATATAGCTTATTTTGATTTTTTAGTGGAAGATGATAGATACTTCCCAAAGAACAATTTAAATTTTTGCTGTATTTCTCACATTTGTCTTTAGTTTTCCTAAAAATATTTCTAGAATTATTTATCCTATTTTCATGCAACTTTTATGGACCACTGTTAATGAAATTTCCATCTTTAATGCCATTATCCTAATAAAACCCCAAAACTGTCTGGGATCAACTTGTTATTTTTAAAAAACTGATACATCATTTTTCTTGATTCTATGATTATTATTCAACTATTTATCCAATGTGAAGAATTAAAATTATATTTTTTTAAGAGATACTGTTAAAAGAATGAATATACAAACCCAGATTAGGAGAAAATATTTACAAAATACTTATCTGATAAAAGATTTTTATATCCAAATTCTCTTAAAACTCAATAATAAGAAAACAAAAAAAATACTCTTTGAAAAATAGAAGAGCTGAACACACATCTCATTTTGTATATATCATTATACAAACACACATACACACAAATAACAAACATGAAAAAATGCTAAATCTAATTTTCATCAGGGAATAGCAAAATAAAAGAAAAAGTTGGAGGAAATTCAAGATGATGAATTAGAAGCATGCTGTATCTCTAGTTGCACCGTGGATGAGGATTCAACCAGCTGGAGTACTGTTTCTCAGTGAAGTAGTGAAAGAGGGAATTCACTGATACTCAATATCAGACAGAATCTCTTAGAGACTCAGAAATTCACGTATATTGAACAAAGAACAAAAAACAATACAATGAAGTCAAGCCAGTTGTGGCAGCAGGACTGGTCCACCAAAGAGGGGAGGATTAACTCAAACAAGGAGAAACACAGTGGATAAATTTGGCAAGAAAAACTTGTAGATCATAAAAGCAGCCTGAACTTAGTTGATTCAGAGGTTACACAGTGAACTGTTTTTTGAAAATTACCCTGTTTCTCAGCTGGCAAGTGGAGAGTTGAGGTTGGGAACCATCTTGAGGAGGTCAACTATAGCTTGCTGCTACGGAACCCTGAGAAATGATATCAAATATTGCTATGCTATACTGTAAATTACCTACCACATGGCCTCGGGTGAATCTAATAGAACATGAGTGAAGCAGGCACTCAGAAGATTCAACTCAGGGAGAGTCATTCAGAAATACTGATAGGAGTTCAACTTTCTGTCTTTGAGTCTGGGAGCTTATGTGACCAGCTGAAGAGGGTCAGTAAGCTGAACAGGCAGGCATGAATACCCTCAGGGACTAGACCTGGGGAGGCTGTATTCATGGCTAGTGAAGTGTATGAGACCTATAGAGAGTTGTCTCCCCTTTCCCCAGAAGTAGAATTCATGGGAGGCTCCTGAGATCCAGACTTCCAGTAGAGATCAGCATCTGCCTGGAATAGGACTGTGTTGATCTAATTTCTCCTAAACAGATCCCTCCCATCAAAGTCCATAAGGCCCGATTAGACCTAATCCCTAGCCACTGGAACTCCTCTCTTAGAACTCTGCAGTAGCTTTCCATTGGGAGTACATTGATCTTGTCTGACAGGAAAAAACCCAATTGACAGTAATTCCCATTCCATTCTACCTTGTACTAGTTAGAAGGAAAGTTGAAAGCTGTTTCAACCAGCTTCAGTTTTAGGCCACTCCAGTTGGCAGCTTGGTGAGTGACACAAAAGGAGGAAGGGGTTTAAAACCTCAACCCTTGCACATGTGTCCTCTCTCTCTCTCTCTCTCTCTCTCTCTCTCTCCCCCTCCCCCTCCTATCTCCTCTCTCCTCTTCTCTTCTTTCTTTTTATCTCCCCCACCTCTCTCTCTCACTATACATAGCCCAAGAAGAAATGGAAAGGACAGTTGGTCATAGGCAGTGATCATCTATCCTCATTGACAGTTTTGGTCACCTCAGTGGAAAAAATTCTGTTTTAATTCTCTTTTAAGTTTTCAAAATGTTTTTGGTGTTCTTGCTATGCTGATTGGTTCATGGATATGTACACACACACACACACACACACACACACACACATTTGTTTATTTCTCATTCATAGCATTATTATTGTGATTGATTATTTTTCCTTATTTATTGAGAATCATTTTCATTTATTTTTTGTTTTATTTTGTTTTTGTTTGTTTCTCTTGTTTCTTTTTCTGTCCCTTATTCTCCCTCTGACAACCAAATTCTTATCTTTCATCTTACTCTCTCCCTTCACTTCTTTTGTTAAACTTTTTTCCCTTCCTTTATTATAGCTGTCACTTATTACATCTCTTTTGCTTTCTCTCTGTTAACATTTTCAACATTTAAATTTTTCTTTTGCCTTCCTATATCATGCCTTTTTTCTCTTCATGAACTGTATTTTTACCATCTTTAGAAGAATTTCTTTTATACAACTTCTACCCTACCACTTATGTTGTAATTTTTAGTAATGTGGATAACATAGTTGATGCCCGCTATTGACTTTAATGCCAGAACTACTTTATATCTATTTATCATTTTTTGCTGTGGATAATTGCTGATAACCACCATTCCTGTTTTTGTTATAATTAATGTTGTAAATGTCATAGTAGGTACTGGGTAGTTATTTAAGTGCTATATATTGTTTGCTTTGATTGCTTCTATTTTTTTTTCACCCTTTTCTGTGAATAGCTTGGAATCTAGAGGGACAGTACAAGTTCACAGGTAGAGACTCTGTTAAGAGACAGTGCACCTTGCCCCACAAATTAATTAAATTTCAGCAATTCTTTCATATAAAAAATAGAAGTACCAAAACAAACAAACAAAGACAATTGACCAAATCCCAAGTAGGAACAACTAGGGGGCCCCTGAGATCACACACATTCACATTCATTTCTATAGCCAAGACAGAGAAAATTAACAAAAAGGCTATGGATAGCACATGCATGAGCAATTTCTATGTAGGTCAATCCAGGACACTTTGGAAAGAGAAGGCTGTGCTCCAAGAAGTCCCCCACAAAAAAGTGGAAGAGAAATCCATCCCAAAAGATACATAAAACCCAATATGACAAAGTAAGAAATATGAAAAAATTCCTAATCATTATTATAATTCACCAGAAACTGACTCTAAAGATATTAAAGAGAATTAAATACCAGGTAAATAATTTAAAAATCATGGTAATGATCAATGAATTTCAAGAGAAAACAGAAATACAACTTAATGGATTAATGAAGTCAGTACAGTATATAAACAAGGAATTCAATAAGGAGACAGAGATTTAAAAAAAACCACACAGAAAACTTGGAAATGAAATACATAATAAATCATATAAGATATTTAGTTGAAAGTGTAATGAGTAAACCATGCTGAAGCCAGAATCTCAGAATTGGAAACCTTGAACATTCAGATAGTATTAAAAGAAATAACCATGAACGGAACCATGAGCGGAATATGCAAAAGTCTGGGACCACAGTAAGAGAACAAATTTAAGAATCATTGGAATTGAAGAGAGTTAAGAGATTCATGCTAATAAAATGAATACACTCTTCGGGGAAATAATAACAGAAAAAATTTCAAACCTTGAGAATGAGATGGACATTCAGGTACAGGAGGCATTCAGAACCCCAAATAGAAAAAATTTAAAAAGAACCACTCCATGACACATTAAAATTAAAATGCCTACCATACAGAACAAGGATAGAAATTGAAAAATTTCAAATGAAAAATATAAGGTCACATTTAGAGGCAAGCAAATCAGTATTACTTATGATTCCTGAGAATAAATCTAAAATTCAGGAGGGCTTGGAGCACAAAATAACTGTCAACCAAGATCGCTATAGGCAGCAAAGCTATCCTACAGAATCAAAGAAATAAAAACCTTCCAAGATAAATAGAAGCTAAAAGAATTTATGACAACTTAGTTGGCATTACAGAAAATCCTCAAAGAAATACTACACACAGAAGAACCCAAAAATAAATTATAGGGCTCATAACACACAAATCAGAATTGAAAAATAGTTAAGCAAATCAGAAACAACAAAATTAATCAAATGCAAGAAATTAATGAACATCTCTTTATAATAACATTGACTATAAATGATCACTACAGTACTTAAAAGACAGATTGGCAGAATGGATTTATAAACAAAACACGATTGTATGTTTGTTGTCGTTAAATTTATAGGCAAAGACAGTGATGGGCTGAAAGTAAAAGGGTGGAAATTGATATTCATGGAAATGGAATCCCAGAACAAGTAGGAGTAGCTACCTTTTTATCCAAGTTCAAGAAGACTTGAAGACAAAATTAATCAGAAGGGAAAAAGAAGGTCACTTCTACTGGTAATGGGAAAAATTCAGAAAGATAATATAACAATAGTAAATATCTGTGCCCCAACTTTGGTGCTCCTAATTACATAAAATAGACAGTAGTTGAAATAAAGCCCCAGGTAGACTCTACTACAATAATACTGGGTGGTTTCAAAACATCTCTCTCACCATAGGTCATTCAGTCATAAATTCAGTAAATAATCTTTGGACCTAAAATGTATTGAAAATAAAATGGACTTAACGAACATCTATAGAATAATTCATCCAACAACATCCAATTACAGTATCTTCTCAGTTGCTCATGGAAGCTTCTCCAAAATAAACCACAAATAACTCCTAATAAACTAAACTAAAACAAATATATAATTCCTTGTATCTTATCTGATATAGTGAAATGAAATTAGAAATCAACACCAAAAAGTCAAATAGAAACTAAATAAATACAGAAGAATATAAGCCATATAGTCCCCCTTTTCTCTCCCTCTTACCTATTCCCATTCTGTCTCCTCTCCTCTACTGACCTTTGTTTCACTCCTTTATTTATTTTTGATTGGTATTTTCTACAAATACATGCACATTAAATTCTTTTTGGTACATTTATATATTAAACAGTAAAATTTTGAATGATTAATGAGTCATAGAAGAAATAAGGAGACATTTTAAAAATTTCTTAGAATCAAGTAGGAATAGTGATATAATATACCAAAACTTCTGGGGCATTATGAACAGAATACTAAGAGGAATGTTTATAGTTATGAGTACTTACATAAGAAAATCCGCAAAACACAACATAATAATGCATATTAAGATCCTTGAAAAACAGGAATAGACCAATTCCAAAACCAGTAGAAGAAATGAAAAAATCAAGATCAAAGTAAAATTAATGACATAGAGAATAAAAAAAATCAATACAAAGGATTAGTGAAACAAAGAGATAAAAAAGCAGAAATCACTACAGACGTCACAAAAATCCACAGTATCATTAGGGACTATTTAAAAAAATTTACATCCCAATAAATTGGAAAACCTAAAATATGTGGATACATTACAAGACATATATGAACTGCCAAAACTGAATGAACAGGATATATATAAAACCTAAACAGATCAATGTCTAGCAATGAGATAGAAGCAGCAATACAAAATCTCCTAAAAAAGAAAAGCCCAGAATGAGATGGATTCTCAGTTAAATTCAATTTAAAGAAGAGCTAATGCCAGTGCTCCTTAAATTATAGCATGAAATAGAAAGGGAGGAAACACTTCCAAATTTATTCTATGAAGCCAGTATCACCATTATATGAAAACAAGAAAAGGACACATCGAGGAAAGAAAACTACAGACCCATATCCTTGATGAACTTAGATGCAAAAATCCTTAATAAAATATTAGAAAATCATATTCAGTAACATAATAAGAAGATTGTAAATCATGACTAAGATGGTTTTATGACAGCATTACAAGGATATTTTAATATATGCAAATCAATAAGCGTAATTCCCCACATAAATAGAATTAAAGACAAAAATCACATAATTATCTTGATAGATGCAAGGAAATCCTTTGACAAAGTTCAGCACACATTCATTATAAAAACATTAAAGGAATGAAGGATAGAAGGAAACTGCTCCAACCATCACAAAATTTATATATGACAAACCCAAAGTCAACATTATAGTGAATAGGAAAAAACTGGAAGCATTTATTTTAAAATCCAGAACAAGACAAAGATATCCACTCTCAACACAATATAGCACTAGAAATTCTAGCTAATGCAATCAGGAAAGAGAAGGAAATAATGGGGCTAAAAATAGGAAAGGGAGAAGTCTAATTATCACTGTTTGCAGATTATTTTCTCCTATACTTAGAAGATCCAAAAATCTCCAACAGAAGACTACTAGAACTAATAAATTCAACATATAGAAATCAGGACCTTTCCTATACATCACTAATGATCAATAACAAATCTGCTGAGAAAGAAATCAGGAAAATAATCCCCTTTATAATAACCTCAAAAGATACATAGAAATAAATCTAACCAAGGAGATGAAAGATTTCTACAATGAAGAAAGAAATTAAAGAAGACACAGAAGATAAAAGACCCTCCCATGTTCATGGAGAGGCAGACTTAATATTGTTAAAATGGCCATACTACCAAATGCAATATATAGGTTCAATGCAATACCCATCAAAATGCCAAAGGCATTCTTCACAGATAAAGAAAAAAAAGTACTAAAGCTTAAAAGGAATAAAAGACACAGAATAACAAAAGCAATTCTAAGTCTAAAAAGCAATGCTGGAGGCATCGCAATACCTGACTTTAAATTATACTGCAGAACTATAGTAACAAAAACTGCATGGTACTGGTATAAAAACAGAAACATAGACCAATGGTACAGAATAGAAGATATAGAGACAAACCCACACATCTTCAGTCATCTGATCCTTGACAAAGTTATCAAAAGTATACATTGGAGAAAATACAACATTTTTAACAAAAGATGCAGGTAAAACTGGTTTTCCATATATAGAAGAATGAAACTAGATCCTTATCTTTCATCCTTCACAAAAGTCAATTCAAAAATGGCTCAAAGATCTAGGAATTAGATCAGAAACTATGTAACTCCTGGAAGAAAATATAGGGTCAGCACTCCAACATATAGGTGCAGCAGCAACTGCTCAATAGGACCCTGAAAGCTCAGGAAACGATGCCAAGAATTAATAAATGGGATGACATCAAATTAAAAAGCTTTTGTAGAGCAAAGGAAACAATTTAAAATGTGAAGAGAGTACCTATAGAATGGGAGAAAATCTTTACTAGCAACTCTTCTGACAGAGGATTAATATACAGAGTATATGAAGACCTCAAAAATTCACCACCAAAAAAAAAAAAATGAACAAAAACCCCACCAAAACCATTTAATAAACACACTTAATAAATGGGCAAAAGAACTAAACAGACACTTCCCAAAAGAAGAAATGCTAATTGCCAACAAATATACAAAAAAATGTTCAAAATCTTTAGCAATTAGAAAAAAGCAAATCAAAACTACATTGAGATGTCATTTCACTCCTGTTAGAATGGCAGACATCAAGAATACAAACAATGATAAATGCTGGAGAGGACATGGAGGAAAAAAAAACATTTTTATACTGTTGGTGGGATCCAAATTAGCGCAACCACCATGGAAATCAGTAAGGAGGTTCCTCAAAAGACCAGGAATGAAACTAACATATGACCCAGCTACACCAGTCCTCAGTGTTTATAGTAAAGAATTAAAGTCATCTCATTGTAGTGACACATGCATACCCATGTTTATAGCAGCACAACTCACAATAGCCCAACTATGGCACCGGCCTAGGTATCTGTCAATGAACAGATGGATAAGAAAATGTGGTTTATATACACAATGGAGTTCTCTTCAGGCATAAAAAAATGGAATTATGCCTTTTGCAGGAAAATGGATAGAATTGAAAACACTATGCTAAGCAAAATAAGTCATACTCAGAAAGGCAATGGTCATAAATTTTCTCTCACATGTGGAAGCTAGAAAGAGGGAAAGAAAAATATATGTGTAGGGGGAAGTCACATGAAAATTGAAGGGAGATCAGCAGAGTATAGGAAAGGGACCAGAGGTATGGGGGAGGGGAGGAAAACAGAAAATAACTGGGGAATGACATCATCCAAATTGTACTGTTATATTGTGTGCATTATCTGATATGTAGCAATGAATCCCCACATTATATATAATGCTCTTATAAAATATGCAAAGAATAAAACAAAGTATCCATTGCATACCTATTAGGATAGCCAAAATCCAAAACATCTACATTGCCAAATTTTGGCAAGAACATGGAACAACAGGAAAACTTATTCATTCCTTGTGGGAATACAAATGGTACAGCCACTTTGGAAGGCAATTTGGCAGTCTCTTGAAAAGTTAAACATAGTCTTAGCATATGATTCAGCAATTGCATTCCTAGGTATTTACCCAAATGTGTTGAAAATTTATGTCCACACAAAGACCTACACATGAATATTTATAGAAGTTTGATTCATAGTTGCCAGAATGTGGAAGCAATCAAGATGTCCTTCAATAGGTGATCAGATAAACAAACTATGGTACATCCATAAAAGGCATATTATTCAGTGCTAAAAGAAACAAGCTATCAAACCACAAAAGACATGGAAGAACCTTAAATACACATTACTAAGTGCAAGGAGCTAATCTTCAAAGGCGATATGCCATATGATTTTAACAAAATAATATTTTGGAAAAGGCAGAACTCCAGAGACAGTGAAAGCTTCAGTGGTTGCCAGGGTTTTTAGGGGAGGAAGAGAGGAATGAAAAGGTGGCACTCAGGGAATGTTTTAAAGGGCATTTAAATTGTTTTATATAATACTGTGAATATAATTACATGATATTATCCATTTGTTAAAACCCATAGAAATGTACAAAACAAAAAATAAGTCCTCATGTAATCCATAGACTTTATTTAATGATAATATGCAATATCTGTCCATCAATTGTAACAAAAATGCTAATGAAAAATGTTGATATTTGTGGAAATTGTGTGTAGGTAGGTGGAGACAGGTGCTATATGGGAAGACTACTTTTTGCTCATTTTATCCGTAAACCTTAAATTTCTCTGAAAATAAATTTAATAAAAATAACAACAAAATTGAAATAATTTTAAGTTCTCTTGATGCTAGAATTATTACTTCTTTATTTCTCCAAGGTAGTACCTTTTATTTTCATTTACATAGTGCATTTTGACTTATTTTTAAACCATAAAATTTTGTGCAATGAAACATATATTTTTAGTGCAGATAAATACTTTTTATGGATCATGTACTCTAGGCTCTAACAACTTTAAATTTTAATCTCTTGTAGTTTCACATATGCAGTATACAACTATGAAAATATGGTTTCAATAGTTAAAATATTTATAAAGAATATGCAATCAGAAAATATGAAGCAACAGCAGTTGACTTCACCTTCTAACTTATTATCAGATTAAGAATTGTCCTAACATTAATGCAAAGTGATATGTGATCATAAGTGATATACTGGCAATCATTAGTGTGGAATGGTGTGTTAGGTAACTACCATCCCAACAAAAGTGGAGTGTGGAGAGGAAAGTAATGGTTTGCTCTGTTTTTGGTATACAATGTTTGACCCTCAAGGTACTCATAAAAATCATGATTCCACATGCCATAAATGAGTGGTAGAATCATTACTCACTGAATAACAATAGCTAATATGTAAGTACTTGTTACACATCAGGCCCTGACAGAGGGTTTGGCTCGTACAAACCATTTAATCTCCACAACAACTGTATGTGGTAGGTGTTTTTATATTTCCATTTCACAGAAGACAAAACTGAGTTATAGGAGTTAAATAAACTTGCCTAAACTTTCAGAGTTAAATGAAGGGCTGAAAACAGATTTGAACTTGGTCAGATGGACTCTAGCATACATGTTCTTTAAAACGATAGAAAGTAGAAACCAGATAGTAACATTGATTTAAAACATGCCCAGTACAGTTTGCCTTTTAGCTTTGGACATTTAATGTTCAAAGCACTTGGTTGTGTGTCTCTGTGTACCTCTGTGCTGCACAGTCCCATGTGAGAAGAGCTACTTATTTTACTGTGTTTCTGGAAAGAAAAATGGTATCACAAGATTTCTGAGAAAAGTCAGCAAGATTGCCAGGTAACTAGACAAACATGAGGAATCCATCATTATTAAAAAAGGGGGGGGGGCAAAACAATCGATTTAATCATTGCTCAAAGTTACCAGTTTTGGTTAATACTTTTTAAAACAATGCATGGTGAATTTTAGTTTTTCAAATTCATTCTTTGCAAACTGCTATATATTCTGAAGTTTTTCCAGATTGCTAGTTATATATCAAACAAACATATCTGGCAGAGACCTTTTCATAAGACTGAAGAGATTGAAATTCTTTTTCATGATAAATTGAAAGAAACTGAAAAACAACTGGGAACAAATACCACAACTTTTTTATTGTTTAAAGTTCGCAGAATTCTAAATGTAATCTTCTCACCACTCTTGCAGCATACAAAATATGCACTGAAACGTGATGGAGGTGGCCGTTTTGAAAAAGGATTAAAGAGCCTGTGCAATGAAGGAACAGCACAGTCTTTGTGCAATTATTTTCATCTTTCTTATCTTACAATTGTAATGAGGTAAAGTTATATATATCAACTCCCTGCAATTTACTTGAATTGAGTTACAAAAACTTTAAATGGCAAAAGAAATACAGAGTAGCAAAGATATCAAGCTATTTTACAGAAGTTGACCATTACCATAAATTTGAAAACTTATGATAACACACTATTAAGAATAAATTCAGAACTAAAGACCACAGGAATGTCTCTCCTCTTGTGAGGGTGAAGGGGTAACAACACTTTGAGTATTAAAGAAATGTTTAGAATGTTAAGTGAGGAAAATGAGATTAAAGCAAGTTAGTGGGTGAAGAATAGACAACCTAGTCTAAAACTGCTTCTTCACCTACCATACCAGATCCATTCCAGAATTGTCTTGACTGTAATTTGTTTTTTAAATTAATTATTCTTGAAGTTCCTAGTATAAGACACTATCTTAATGCTCCTAATATAATGGGAGCATTTATGATTTAGATATTAGCTGTCCCCTAAAAGCTCAGGTGTAAGACAGTGCAAGAAAGTTTAGAGGTGAAATGATTGGGTTATGAGACCATTAACTTAATCAATGCATTAATCCAATTATAGGGATTCACTGGGTAGCAACTGCAGGCAGGTAGGTGTGGCTACCCATATGGGTATGTTTTTTGTCCATGGTGAGGGGAGTCTCTCACTTTCTGCTTCCTGGTGTCATGTCCTGAGTTACTTTACTCCACCACACTCTTCTGTGATGTTCTGCCACATCTTGGACCCAGAGCAATGCAACCAGTTGTCTGTGAATTGAGATCTCTGGAGCTGGGAGTCCCAAAATAAACTTTTCCGCCTCCAAAATTGTTCTTATTAGGTCTTCTGGTCACAGTAGTGAAAAAGTTGACTAAAACAGACTCTCATAATTAATGTTATATAAAATTAGGGAGAAAGAAAAGTTGATTTGAGCATGATAACATATAGAAAGGAGAAGTCTTATTATTCAGTTCCTAAATTGATGTTGAGAACAGAGAGAATATTTATTTTATGCTCTACACAGGAACAGACTAGTATTCTAAAAGCATAAGGATGCTACTGTGAATGGGGTAGTTTTCCTAATTTCTCTTTCTGAAGATTCATCACTTATGTATAAAAATGCCTTAGATTTATGTGCATTGATCTTATATCCCGCTACTTTACTGAATTCACTTATGAGATCTAAAAGTTTTCTGGTGGAATTTCCTGGTTCCTCTAAGTATATAATCATATCATCAGCAAATAGGGATAGTTTGAGTTCTTCTTTTCCTATTGGTATCCCTTTAATTTCTTTGGTCTGTCTAATTGCTCTGGCTAGAGTTTCAAGGACGATATTGAAAAGAAGTGGTGAAAGAGGGCATCCCTGCCTTGTTCCAGTTTTAAGGGGGAATGCTTTCAGTTTTTCACCATTTAGAATGATATTAGCCATGGGCTTAGCATAGATGGCCTTTACAATGTTAATGAATGTTCCCACTATCCCTATTTTTTCTAGTGTTTTGAGCATGAAGGGCTGCTGTATTTTATCAAATGCTTTTTCTGCATCTATCGAAATAATCATGTGATTCTTGACTTTAAGTCTATTGATATGGTGAATTACATTTATTGATTTCCTGATGTTGAACCAACCTTGCATCCCTGGGATGAAACCCACTTGATCATGGTGCACTATCTTTTTAATATGTTTTTGTATGCGATTTGCTAAAATTTTGTTGAGAATTTTTGCGTCGATGTTCATTAAGGATATTGGTCTGAAATTTTCTTTCCTCGATGTGTCTCTGTCTGGTTTAGGTATCAGGGTGATGTTGGCTTCATAGAATGAGTTTGGGAGGGTTCCCTCCTCTTCTATTTTATGGAATACTTTGAGAAGTATTGGAATGAGCTCTTTAAAAGTTTTGTAGAACTCAGCTGAGAACCCATCTGGTCCTGGACTTTTCTTTGCTGGTAGGCTTTTGATGCAAATGGATGAAATTGGAGAATATCATGCTAAGTGAGATAAGCCAATCTCAAAAAACCAAAGGACGAATGATATCGCTAATAAGTGGATGATGACACATAATGGGGGGTGGGAGGGGTTAGTGTTAGGGTTAGAGTTAGGGTTAGGGAGGGGGGCAAGAATGGAGGAAGGAAGGACTGTATAGAGGGAAAAGAGGGGTGGGAGGGGTGGGGGGGAAGGGGAAAAATAACAGAATGAATCAAACAACATCACCCTATGTAAATTTATGATTACACAAATGGTATGCCTTTACTCCATGTACAAACAGAGAAACAACATGTATCCCATTTGTTTATAATAAAAAAAAAAGCATAAGGAATTTGACTCACATGAGTCATTAGGATTGAACTGAGTCTACTATGGGTAGTAAATTTAGGCAGATTTCAAGTGGTATAATCCTAAGAACAAATTGGAAGAGAAAAACAAGCAGATTAATACCTGCATAAAATAAGTAAAATGATTCCAAAAGTATACATTGATAGAATTACACAAATACACTGAACAATTACATTCCCTAGAAGTTTTCCACTGCTTATAAAATTATATGAAATTAGATATAATATACATTTGTTTAAACACACACATATATATTCTCAGTGGACTCACAAATGAAATTGAAGAAATAGATGCAAATATGTAGAAGTCTGGACCATAATTGGAAGAAGGTTAAACACAATTAGCAGTTTACACATGCAAAGTTTATACTATATTTGTTCAATATTGACATTCTGAGGCTTCAAAATGCTTTTCCATTTTTTTTTGTCTGCAAAACTAGAAATGAGAACCTGTGACTTGACCTGATATTTTCCTATCAACTGACTTATAGCTAAAACAATTTTTTAAATGTTTTCATTAGTGCATTACAATTATATATAGCATTGAGGTTCATTGTACATAGGAACATATGCACATAACTTAATTTCCTCTAATGTAGTTCCCAGTACTTCCATTCATTTTCTCTCCCCTCCTTTCCTCCCAGTGTTCCCTTTCTCTACTCTTCTGGTCTTCCTTCTATTTATTTACAAATATATTTTTCCCACTAGTGCATTATAACAAATTGTGCTATATGCATGTATGAATATACTGCAGTGAATTCCATTTTGATGTTGTCAAGATTTAGTGCTGGCAACTGCCCCTGTTATCGCTCCCTGGGGGTACAGGTGTTGCATGAAAAATTTCTGAGTAGACACTGAGCCTACCCTAACTTACTACCTACAGGTCTAAGTTTTCCTTAATAGCCATTGGTTTAGTTCAAGAGATTCTAGTACTTCCACCTTCACCACCTGAAGTTTTTGAAGTTTCACGTGCCATACTAAAATATCAGAGTTTGTGGTCGGTTGTTGACATTTAAATGCTGACAGTCCCTCTGTGCAAAGCACTTGAGCATCACAGGTTCTGCTGGTGGAATGATTGTTCATGTGAAAGATATCAGGAGAAAGCAGAGCTCACCCTGGTGGAGATAGCTCACATCTGGTTTCATTACTTTTTACTTCCAGCTTTAAGCTACTTTACAAATCTTTCTTCAGGGAGAACTAAATAGAGTCAAGTTTGTGCTCCACCAAGCAACCATGTTCATTATACTCTGAAAAGAACTAAAAAACACTAATTCAGATACTGGGCAATGCAAATATCATCTGAATGAGTCGAAGTGGTACAAGAATGCAAGTTGTCTTATGAGATGAGCACTGATAAATAAAACACCCTTCTTGTTTATTTTGTTTTAGTTAGCAAAATTATTAAATCATATATATGCCCTAGACTTGTAATATCCCTTTTACCTACTTAAAACACTGGAGGAATTGACTATACATTTTTACCTGTTCTGACCTGAGTGTAAGGTTTTCTGCACAGCTTTCATGGAGACACTGGAGTATGAAAATCCATCCTGTACGACAAGGTGTACTATGAAATGATTATTGAAACAACTCTCTGATTGCTGTTAATGTTCACATTCTAACTCATGTTTAAAAAAAAAAAAAAGGAAGGAAAGTACTAGATATTTTTGCTATGGTTTTGGAGTCCCTGACAATTTGGAATACCTATGTTGACTGTCACCTTTACTTTTTTTTTCTCTTCCAAAATGTATTCTCACTGGGTTCTGTTGTGACATGTGCAATATCACCTTAATCTCTACATCACCACTTCTAGCATGAAAACTTTGCTCCTCAAAGAGAAATAACTACATTGTTATTGGAAACAAAATTACATTAGCTCAGAAAACTGAGCCTCATGAGCCTGCCCTGGTTTATCAACTTTAAAGAAAAATCAGATATTGGTCATTCTGATTTGGAATAAGATTGTTTTGGTGGAGAAAGAAGATTTCAAGACAGGCCAGGGGAAAACGTGCTTCTTCTTAATAATTCTGTTGTTTGTAGAACAACTTCTACTAAGAAAAATATAAAACATTAAAGTTTCATGTATTTTAATGAAATATTGTAAATATTGTGATGAGTTGAAATGCAGCTATCATTACATCATA
The DNA here is from genome assembly GCF_902686445.1 of Sciurus carolinensis. NCBI lineage: Eukaryota > Metazoa > Chordata > Mammalia > Rodentia > Sciuridae > Sciurus > Sciurus carolinensis. The sequence goes on along the minus strand of NC_062213.1, from coordinate 74,787,644 downwards.
AAGATCAGAAAGTACATATTAAGTGAGCAGGCATCAAAATATGATGATAGGGTGGAGTCATATCTCTCTTTGTTCTCTAATGCCTCCATACAATGTATGATGTGTAATAGATTTTTTTTTTTTTTTTTTTGTTACTGGGGATTGAACTCAGGGGCACTCGACCATTAAACCACATCCCCAGTCCTATTTTTTTGTACTTTATTTAGAGACAGGGTCTCGCTGAGTTGGTTAGCATCTCACCATTGCTGAGGCTAGTTTTGAACTTGCAATCCTCCCATCTCAGCCTCCTGAGCCCCTGGGGTTACAGGCATGCACCCCCGTGTCCAGCTATAATAGATTTTTATTAAATCTTTCTCTCCTTTGCAGTATTGGTTATCAAACCCAGGGCCTCGTGGATGCTGAGCCATACCTTCCACACCCCTGTTAAATCTTTACTCAATGATTGAGAATATTTCCCTTCTCACTACCACATCTTTTTACGTGCCGATTCATCTCCTCGGTGATCTCTTTCCTGAATTCCAGAATTTACATGTAGCAAGTTCCTATTCAACAGCTCATCCACAGATTCTCACCTAAATCCCGTCCCTACTGTTATTCTCTCCATATTGCCTCTATCATGTACAAGTTTCTATTCCTGTACTCGTTTTTATCTGGGTGTTCCTGAACATATGTGAGGTTCTACAGTATGCAGGGCATCACATTGTTTTTTGAGTGCCTGATGCTGTGCATACTATGCAAGGAGGTATTTTAGCATCTCTCAATTAGTTCTAGGGTTCAATGAAGGTTCCATATTTGGCCAGTAACTACAGAATATGTTGGGAAGTCATTTAAGGTTGTAGCTATTTGTGATGATATATAACATGGTAAGAAATGGAAAATTTTTTTCTGAAGTTGAAGATCAGGAACTTTCTATCTCCTATGTTCTGCTGCCCTCAGTAGAAAGAGAAAATTGTTCATGGCTTCATATGTGGCAATTAACAAAAATCACCAGGGATTTCTGAGTAAGTGGCTTCTGCAAATAGACTAAATACCACAGTTAATAGTCCATGAAGGCAGGTGTGTCTGCAGAAATCTGGAATAGTTTTCTCTCATCTTGGATTTTCTGTAGTATGAAGCAATATTCTCTGAAAACCGTCAATTCCCCCAAATTTGTCAAAATAGTTTCTAAGTTTAAAAATAAGCTGACAAAAAAAAAAAGCTGACAATGTTCTCCATATTTCAATAGCAAATCTATGCCACATGAAATAACTTATTAATGTATCACATTAACACTTCATAATATATTCATACTTGCAAGTGGAATGTTCAATCGTATCAATGACTGTGCAACCTCAGTTTATAGTGCATCTAAAATGAGAACTGTGATCACAAACAATGAGCTCATGCAGTACTATTAATATGGTCATTTTGATTATTATATTATTAATTATTTATTGACCTCTGGATATTGAGAAAGGTTAAATTGTGATGTTATGGAGAAACAGAAAAAGTTGGCTAATTTTCTAATCTCTTCCTTCTGCAGAATTAAAATCTATTTTGGTAACATATTGAGGGAAAATAGTAACTCTGCAACAAACTCAGTGGTGACAAAAGGGGAAGAAATGGCAATTATCTTCCTCAATGCTCCTCTCCTCACTCTATCTATTCTCTATTTTTAATTTAGCTCTCAAGGTCAGATGTAAGTTTTGAGTTTTGTAGGAGATATATATCTATATCTATATCTACATCTATCTATCTATCTATCTATCTATCTATCTATCTATCTAATCCCAATGCTAAAGAATAATCCTACCATTAAACTGTATCGCCAGTCCAGGTATCATCTTAAATATTGCAGTTTGGAGTTTGGGGATCTATTATTGTCTGGATTTGCTGAAGGCTTGTCCCTAGAAAAGTGCTACTGGGAGGCGGTGGAACTTTTAGGAGGTGGGGCCAATGGAAGGAAGTTAAGGAGGAAGTCATCAGGGGCATGCCTTTGAAGGGGAGAGACATCCCAGCCTCTTCTGATCTCTCTTTGCTTCCTGGTTGCCATGAGGAGAGTAGGTTCTTTCTCCATACATTTCTGCCATGATGTGCTGCCTCACCAAAGACCAAAAGCAATGAACCACTAACTATGGCAAAGATATTAAGATAACAGTAAAATGTAATGTAACTTCATCAAAGTTAATTTATAGGTTAAATCCTTATAAGTCTCTAAAACTGTGAGTCAAATCAATGTTTCCACTTATTAAGTTGATTACCTCAGGTATTTTCTCATCATAATAAAACACTTTCTTAAAGGATCCTTCTTTAAGAAAGTAAAGATGATATTAATCTGCAAGGGTTTCCATGGCAAAGTACCCTAGTCTCAATGGTTTACATATCAGAAATTGATTTCTTCACTATTCTGAAGGCTAGAAGTCTAAGACTAAAGTGTCTACAGACTTCTGGATTTTACACATCATCTTCTCTCTGGCATTTTCTATGTGCACAGGCAGACAAAAAGATCAATGTGATCTCTATTCTGTCTATTTCTCTTCTAATATGGACATCAGTCCTAGTGGATCAGGATACTACCCTTATGACCTCAATTCCTCTTAATTACCTCCCTAAAAGTTCTCTCTCCAAATGCCAAATTGGAAGGAAGGATTTGAACATATGAATGTTTTGGGGTCTTGGACACAATTCAGTCCATTATAAATACAAATTCTTGAACACAAGAGTAAGTACAAAAACAGATATTTATTTTAAATGAGAAAATAAATCACAGTGGGTTGCTGGAAATTTGGATATTCAATACCTTTCTTCCAAAATCTTCTTAGTCAATTTACCAGAAGCACTTATTTAGAAATCCTATCTTCTTCTCACCTCAAAACTCTGAACAAGCAGCCAGAGGGACTGGTGCAAATGGGAGCCCCAAAACTCAAATTTCAAACTGTGAAGCTTCTGGGTCCTGCTAAAGATGGACTAGCCTCTAATTTCAGTTTGGAGGCAAAGAGTGGAAGGAAAAAAAAAAAACTTCATGGAAAAGACTCAGAAAAAGTGGGATTGGAGGTTTTTAATCTGTTCTTTAGTAGGGCAGTCAGGCATTGGATACAGTTTGGGCCATAGCGATCACATATTCAACAGCATGGCCATAGATTATAACAGAACTAAAACATTACTATCATATCTAGTGATGTTCTAGTTATCAATGTTGTAGCACAGCACAATGGTGATTCTGTTGTTAAACCTACTGTGCTGTCAGTTATTTAAAAGTGTAGCACAATTTTGTATAGTACATGATATTGATAGTGATGACCAACCACTATGCTACTCATCTATGTATGTTTGCTATTCATTTTATAATTATTCCATAGTGTCCTCGTCTACGGATAAAAAGTTCATTGGTGCTGTGTTATGCTGGCAGCAGCCTCATACAGCTCATGTTTATTGCATCTCTGGATTACATCGTTTCTCTTGTGCTTGATTTCATCTCATGTTTCTTTGTTCATTATGATCCGAGGTGCAATAGGCTTGAATCTCATGTGTTGAAAACATGGTCCCCAAAGCAGCAAGGACATGGGTAGGACTTTTGGGCAATGATTACATCACAAGGACTTTGGCCTTATCAGTGGAAAAATCCAGTTGATAGCTAAATGGACTACTGGGAGGTGGAACCTAGTTGGGGTATATCCTGGGCAGGGTTTATCTTCTCCCTGGTCTCTCTCTCTCTCTCTCTCTCTCTCTCTCTCATTCACTGCTACCATGAACTGAGCAGCTTTCCTCTGCCATGCCTTCCTACCATGATGTAGTACCTCACCTCAGATTCAGAGCAATGGAGTCCGCTGACCATGGACTGAGAACTCCAAAATCTTGGACCAAATTAATCTTTCCCCCCACTCTAAGTTGTTCTTGTGAGGTGTTTTGGAAAGAATGATTTTTAAAAAGTTTAATATAATCTAGGTGTGTGCTAGGCTAAGTCATTTAGATCTGTGGAAGTGCACTCTTCTATTTGCCCAATGATGCAGTCATCTAACGACCCACTTCTCAGAATGTGTCCCTGTTGTTAGTTGGCTCAAAACTGGACTATTTTCTCTAGCTCCTTCTACCTCATTGCATGTTCTGACTCTGACCCTCCGGAGAGTCTAAAAAGGGTCAACAACTGCTATTTTCATTTCTTACTAATAAAGAGATTTGGGCTTAGTTTAGTTGGTACAGGATTAGAGTTTTATTTTTATTCAGTTTTATGTGTGACCAAAGATTCGTATTTAGTGCCAGAATTCTTCAAAGCAGCTAGAATTTTCTCCATAATGCCAGACACTTCTCATTAGAAACATGTAAAACTGGGACACCACTGAAAAAGTTGGCCTCGAGGCAGATTTTTATTAGAGTCACAGTAATGAATGACTCTACCATGCTGGATAATTCACATACTTCTACTTTGTCCTACAATTATTTTATGTCCTTTTTGTATCTCTCATCAAATTATGTATAAGGTAACTAGTAAAATATTTCACATAAAATATTTTTTAAAAGTATTTTATTCACTAAATTTATGAGATGACTCAAATTATCAAACTGTTAAGTAATTTTACAGTCCAACTTTAATATTTGTTTTAATTCAATATGAATTATTTTTGGTGTTATTAGAGACCCAATTCCACCTGAGTTTAGGGGAAATGAAGGTACACTGGTTTTTGTAATCTGAGTCAGGATTGGGGGATGGTCTGGCAATTCTTCTACCCTTCAGAAAAAGATAGAGCTAAACACGGGGGCACAAACTTTGCCAAAACTCAAGAGACTCTCCATGCCTCTTCTTTTTGATGGTTTCTGAACATATCCTAAAGAAAAAAAAAAAAATAATCATTGAAATATAAAGCCTTATGACTTCAGGAGATGGGGGCACTGAATAATTGCATATTTCAAAAAGCAACACCACTAGTAAAAAAAATGTAGCCTAATATAAGTCTTGTGTTTGCTTGTGGATCACTTGATTATGACACTAATGGCTAGAATACTAAGACTGTCTTGTCCTTTATGAGGTGCCAACTCCTGATGAAACAACTTGCTTAGGATGGTATATATGGAGATATAACATAAAAATAGCCAGAATGTGCATGGCAGTATTATGGAGAGAGGAAGATAAGCCATGGAATTTATAGTGAGGATGCTGGAAAGGTAATCATGGTGTGTGTGTGTGTGTGTGTGTGTGTGTGTGTGTGTGTGTTGCATTTTTGTCTTCCTCAATTTCTTCAATGTTTTGTAGTTTTCATTGTAGACACTTCACAGAAGAAGATGTACAAGTGATCAACAAATATATGAAAAAGTGCTCATTATCCCTAGTAATTAGAGAAATGCAAATTAAAACCACCCTAAGATTTTATCTAACTCCAATTAGAATGGCTATTATCGAGAACACAAGCAATAATAAGTGTTGGCATGGATGTGGGGAAAGAGGCACACTGGTACATTGCTGATGGAGTTGCAAATTGGTGCAGCCACTCTGGAAAGCAGTATGGAGACACCTCAGAAAACTTGGAATGGACCCACCACTTGACCCAGCTATCCCACTCCTTGGTTTATACCCAAAGGACTTAAAATCAGCATACTACAGTGATGCAACCACATCAATGTTCATAGCCGCTCAATTCACAATAGCTAGATTGTGGAACCAACCTAGATGCCCTTCAATTGATGAATGGATAAACAAATTGTGGTATGTATACACAGTGGAATATTACTCAGCCATAAAGAAGAATAAAATTATGGCATTTGCTGGTAAATGGAAGAAGTTGGAAATTATCATGCTAAGTGAAAGAGGCCAATCCCAAAAAACCAAAGGCCAAATGTTTTCTCTGATAAGTGCATGACAATATATAACGAGGTGGGATGATGGGGGAAAGAGAAGAATGAAGGAACTTAGGATGGTGTAGAGGAAAAGGGGTGGGAGGGGTGGTGATGGAAATACAGTAGAATGAAACAGACAGTATTACCCTATATATATGTATGATTACATAAATGGTGTGAATCTACATTGTGTAAAACCATAAAAATGAAAAGTTGTACCCCATGTGTGTACAATGAACCAAAATGTGTCTGTAAAAATAAAAATACTTTAATAAAAAATAATAAAATAAAATGATGATGATACAGCTTTCAAGTTATCCTATCTCATTCCAACAAGTAAGTTACTTTTCTGTACTGTTTCAGATTATGTATTTCAATTTTCTAACTCACTAGATGAATAAAATTAATCTAGGAATAAGATTGCTATAGTTTGGATAGTGAATGACCCCCAAAGGCCTATGTGTTAAAGGACTGGTTCCATCTTGCTACTCTTGGGAGGTGGTAAAATCTTTATGAGGTGGTGCCTAGTGCAGGGTCTGGATGTCACTGGATGCATGCCCTTGAAGAGGATCCAGAACTCTGGATCATTCCTCTTTCTCTCTTTTGCTTCTTGGTTATGAGGTAAGCAGTTTGATTTCGCCACACTGTTTCTCCATGATGCACTGCCTCACCACAGTCCTAAAGCAATGGGACCAATTGATCATGGACTAATCTCTGATCCAAAATAACCCTTTCCTCTTCATGAGTTAAGTATCTCAGGTTTTTTGTTACAGTGATGGAAATTTAATAACATAATTACATAAACACCTTATTTTCTATTATTAAAAAGAAAATTTTCCGTATGATTTTCTTATTATTACATATTTTGAGTCTTAGAGGAAAAGAATGATGATTTACTATGGGATCTTACGGAATTTGAAATTAACTTAATTCTTGTGCAGAATACAATATGTGCAAAGCATATGGATAATATCCAGGTAAATTAAGACAGATCTGCAATGATTTTATCTGGTAAAATGTGTATGTTTCCCCTGAACTTATGTCTAATAACATATATTAAGTTTAAACATGCATAACCAATTATGCCAATTTGGAAATTACTTTGGCCAATGTATCCCAGAACCTCATCAAAAGAAACTGTAGGTAATTGAGGACTAGAATAGCCCAGTTTCCCAAAAAAAAAAAAAAAAAAAAAAAAAGTATATCATCCTCTGATGGATGAAACTTCATTAAAAATTGGCCTGCTTATCCCTTTATTTTTCTCTCTACTTCCTTCTCTCCTGCCCCTCCTTTCTCTCCTTCCTTCCTTTCTTGAATGTTCATAAAAATACTGTAGCACACACAGATTTTGAGAAAATGACCTTTAACATTATTTATGCCAAAAAATTGAAGTTTTAGACAAGAACATTTTTAATCTTAATGTAAAGCCTAAGGGTTTTCCCTGACATATAACAAAGTAAAACATTCCCTTGTCTAGCACTTTAGAGAGCATGAGATATCTAGTTTTGAAGGACATAATTACTTGAAAGATAAGGAAAATACTGTTGAAACCTATTCTTGATCAAATGCATCCTGAAGATATTAGCAGATGTTTGATTGGTGAAAAGAAATTATTTTGGCCACAAAGTGTGATTCCATCAACAGGTGAAAGTTTGTAGAGTTTTAGGAAAGTTCATGCCTGTAAAATATAGATTAGGGACTCTGATATGACAAATGGTAAAAGTAATGATAGATATATGCCTTGCAAGAGACAGACTAGAACCTCAATAGACCATAGAATGTTAGTTAATTCTCACCTGGAAGGTAAGAAACATTTTGACAATTCCAAGTCTAGTTCCTGGGAAATTGCAATTTCTGAATTGACAATGTTGCCAGGTATACCTTTTAGAAACTTTTATACAGATGTTAGAATAAATAAAATGGAATTTCCAATAGAATGTGGTTCCCTGATTTATTTTCTCTAATTTATCTCATGTTAATTTAATTGTTTTCATTATAATAGTTTCTAAAAACTCAGAGATTACACCTTGGGGTTTTTACTCGAAATTTAAGGCTCTTTTCTTTTTCAAAATTTAAGGCTCTTATATAGTCATATTTTGTTTTCTCCATGGGTGATTGGATTTATTTTCCATATGGTTAAATTTGTTTTATGCTTACACTTTGATATTAATTATTAATTTTTAGTTTTAGAATATTTTTCTCAAAAATTTCTATCACAAATTTTGCTTTTGTGTATTTATCAAGAGGAAGCATACTGCCATGGTTTTCAAATATGGTTTCATTTTTTTTAAAATCCATGAGAACTGAATGTTACCCTTTGGAGTACAGATTCAGTTTTCTGTTGTGTCAATTATGTTGCTTTTATCTTCCAGATGAATATCAATGTTGCTAGTTCACGTATTCTTTTTCTTTATGTCTTCCATCTCCCTTTTCAATCTTTCCTGTGCTCTTTCTATGGCCATGTAATAATATTTCAAAATTATATATTTTTGCATTTATGAAGGATCAAAAATTTATTTCCATATTTCTTTCTAGATTGTGTAATCAATTATTCAAAGGTATGCCTTTTTAATTCTTATAGATACAGTTTCTTGTCCCTTTTGTTTTTACCAGAATTATTTGTAGATATCAAACCATCTTTTCTTCTCTGATATCAAACCATTTTTTCTTCTCATCCTCAAACAAGGTAAAATTAGGAAAGCATTAAGATTGTAATTGGCTTGATCCACCCACTGTTGCCTTCTTTGAAGGCACATCTATATAGCTAGATGCCAAATTGATGTGTACAGTTGGTAACTTAATTCCCATTTTGGGGTAAGAGCTACTTAGTACGCCTAGTGGGTCAACATTTCTTCTAGTCCCGGTTCATTTGGAACATGAAGAACTTTACTCACCAAGTACTAACCCCAAGTCTCTTATATTCACCAATGATTATTTCTCATAGAACATGCTAATCATAATCTGGTCTTCATATTTTCTGTTCAGTTGTTTCATGCAATTGGTAGTCTCTTCATAGATACAGGAAAAAGGCAGGTGGGGGTGAAGATGTTGAAATGGCAAGAAAGTACTTGTTTTCCATTCTATGCTTGAGAACAAAAGGGCTTCCTACTCAATTTTCTAACAGATGGAAGGATACGATACATAATTAGGGAAAGAAAAGTAGAAATGTCTGAAAGATTACTTGCTTTGTTTTCCAGTATCTGAGATGTAATATGACAATCAACAGTTTTCTTTTCTCAATCTACTTTCATATACATATATATGAAATATATATACTTATAGTAATTAACAGCATCTCTAGATTCTAGAATTATGCCCTGTGAAAATCTAATTTTCCAGAAGTTCGGAACTTCTATTGCTTGGAAATTTTAGGGAGTAATTGTGAGAAATTTTAATAGGACTGGGGTAAGGAAACGCTACTCATGAGATGTTATTCTGAGCTACAAATTCTTACTACTGAGGAAACAAAAATGTGTGTGTGTGTGGTAGGGGAAGGACATCAAATTAAATGCTTGAGTTCTGAAGTCTTCTACTAATTAATGCCACAATTATGGCAGCCACCAGCCATGGCATCTTAGTTTACTCATCTGAAAAATAAGAAAGCTATAGTTCCTAAATTATACTTAATCTATGTATGTATAATATGTCAAAATATACTCTACTGTCATGTATGTCTAGAAAGAACAAAATAAATAAATAAATAATAAATAGAGTTTATGATCTCCAAATTGCACTATGGTCTAGAATAAATTATTTTTAAGTTTTTTAAAATAGATCATGTATTGTTGAATCACATTTTCCAGATATAGACAACACTGAAAACAACAGAAGATATGGAAGTTATGGAACTTACATATTCCCATTCATCTTTAGTGAGACCACCTCAAGCAGCCAGCTTACTCGGCAGAGTTTGCCATTTCTTACTCCATTCAGACAGAGGAGGAATGGACCTAGGGTAAACCATTTAAACCAGTTTTTAGGTCTCTAGTGTACCTTGTATATATCAGAATATATATAGAATATTATTTAATATATTAGAATACATATACATAGTCTGTTCTTCTAAAAGAACATATTTTTAATTTACTTACATATTCTGTTCCTCTAAAAGAACATTTTTAACTTGCTTACTCTTCTGTTTTTGAGACAGACACTGTGTAGACCATAGTTCTCTCAAGATCCTCACATCCTTTTATGGAATTTGCCATCCATCATGGTAATCTCCAGTATATAACAGTACATATGATGTCTTATTCTGTCTTGGGGATGGAAAAAAAATCCAAATATCAATGTAATGCTGTAGATAGAATATTTTCTTGTCATTTTCAATGGAAAATATTAGCAATGTGTCTTTTAGAAAATACTACATATTTGAAGTTTTGTACAATTCATATTTATAATAGGCTATGTTAATGGTAGAAATAATTTTTTTGCAAATAAATCTCTATGAATCAGAAATAATATGAACATTTAAACATATTCAGTTTTGTGTTATTTTCCATCTCACATACAATTACAGTATTTTCCTTTGGCTTGGATCAAGTCTTTGAGCAAGCTTTCATCAAAAGTGTTTGAAGTCTTCGTGAAAGTTGATACCACTAGCTTGTTCTGTTATGATTTTTAGAGAGCAATTATCACTTCAAATTTGAAGTGTTTTTATTATAAATAATAATCTTCTAACAACTTCAGGTTTTTTATTTTAAGTGGTTTTTTTCTTCAGGTGAGTTAATATTTTTCTATATTCTTCAGATTTCAACCAAGTACAAACGTTCTATTTACCTAAAAACGATAGAATATATTAATTTTAAGTCAAAGAAATTCATGGAAATGAACACATTTTCTGTATTTTTTTGGTAATAATTAGGCAAACTTTGAAACCAAAGAGATGCAAGCCATTAATAGTGCACATCAAGCTTGGGTTTAGTTAGCAAAGTCAGACAAAACGTATAAACTAAAATGTCTAATATCAGCCTGGATTAGGAGGTCTTAGGCCAAAAATAAAAATTTTTAAAAAAACATACCTATTTGCTCCAGACAGCATTCTCAAAATTTTCTTGGTAAGAAGGCATCACCCAGACATGTATGCACAGTTAAGCACAAAGTTCTTTTATTCTAAATGGAGTCTCAGTTACAGTAGCCTGTATCTGAATAGGACCTAAGGAGAAGAAAAAAGGTCACTGGGTGTCTTTGGAAATGAGACTGATACACAATTATGTACCATATTATATTCAAGATGTATGCATCTCCCAATCCATACCCAAAAGTCATTAGCAGTCAGGTCAATAGAACATTGACAAAACAAACAAGTGGCATGTTTTAGAATTATCTTGCAAAGTCAATCCAAGTTTTCTGAACTGTGTAATTCACAAAGTTGGAAATACTCTTTCACATATTTAAACTGATTTTTCTTTAAAGTTTAAAGTCCTTGTGTTTGAACACTGGAGGAGGGCACAATGTTCACTGGAATTATAAGTGGCAGGAAGATCACCTAAAGACCATATTTTCATTAGGTTCTCTTTCTGACTTCACTATCTAACTCTCATACCTGATAGTACTTTGGATTATAGTTTGCTTCATTATTGTGGGTAGGCTGTAATAACAGGGAGCTTTTCAAAAAGGCTAATTACTGAACATTGACTATACACTAAATAGTGACTACTTTTTATAGCAGAAATAATCTTCATGGTGTCGAAGCAAGGGAAATATTTCTTCATTGTCAGGTGGGAGAACAGAGAATCTGAGCAGTGGTCTGCCCAGGATCACAAGGCTACCTCATGTCACACATTTTACATGTTAATCAAAAAATCCAGTTAGTTAATAACATAAAAATATAAAGGACTATCATCCTGAAAACATGAAGTAAAATTTTCTTTCTAAGAAGTTAGCTATTCTGAGTCAGGCACAGTGATACACACCTCTAATCCCATCAATTTAGGAGGCTGAGACAGGAGGATTACAAGTTCAAGGCCAGTCTTGGCAACTTGGCAAGACTCTGTCTTGAAATAAAACATAAAAAGGATAGGGGTGTAGATCAGTGGTGAAGTGTGACCTCTGTTCAATCCTCAGTACCAAAAAAAAAAAAGAAAGAAAGAAAGAAAGAAAGAAGGAAAGAAAGAAGGAAAGAAAGAAAGAAAGAAAGAAAGAAAGAAAGAAAGAAAAGAAAAGAAAAGAAAAGAAAGAACACTCTTACAACTACAGAATTTTATATCTAAAGTCAAAATAGGGAAAAAATACAAGTCATGTTTCTAAAGCACTGGAAAACAAACCCCATCATATAACCAAATTCTATCTAGTTTCTACTTTCTTTCCTTTTATTGCATTTTGTAATTCCAGTGAAAGTGCTTTGCAAATTATTTTTTTTTTTACCTAAGTGTGGTCCCTTGCTTGTATAATTTGAGGTGAACCTTGGATAAATCAGGTCCCTAAAGCTCTGGCCTTGTTGACTAAGTTGTTTAATTGATATAAGTGTTACAATTGGAGGTGTTACAGTTCAGATGTGTGGTGTCCCCCCAAAAAGCTCATGTGTGAGAACATGCAAGAAAGTTTAGAGGTGAAATGATTAGCTTACTGGAGCTTTAACCTCATCAGTGCTTTAATCCTCTTGAATGGATTACTTGGGTTGTAACGGTATGCAGGTAGAGTGTAGCTGGAGAAGTGGGTCACTTGGGTGTGCCTTTGGAATATACATTTTGTCCCTGGTGAGCAGAGCTATCTCTCTGCTTCCTGGTGCAGAGTTCTGAGTTGCTTTCCTCCACCACACCCTTCTACTAATGATGTTATGCCTTACTTCAAGCCCAGAGCAATGGGTTCAGACCATCTATGGACTGAGAATCTTTTGAAGACATAAGCTCCAAATGAACTTTTCCTCTTCTACATTGTTCTTGCCAGGTCTTTTGGTCATAGTGGCAAAAAAGCTGATTAAAACACGAGGGCTCTCTTTGAATTCCAAATGAGTTTACAGTTTTGATGACAGTCAAAACCAAATGCACAAACAAAGCACATACAGAGTGGGCTGATTTCTCATAAATTTTCAGCATTTTCATCAACACTGGAACAGAGCCAAAAATTGAAATTAATGAAAAATGACATAGGGCAGTTGTACTACTATTGTGAATCTACTGATATTTTAAAAAATATACTATTTTGGATCCAAATTTTGTTTATCCTTTTAGGTAATAAGTAATCAAGATTACTAATACATTGCAAATGATAAATTTAACATCTGCCTCTTTAAAGTTTATTAGTAGGATTTTATTAATGTAAAATATATTAGATTGAAAAAGCATTTGAGGTATAATTGAACACTGGAATGGAGATCAAAGTTTAATATAAGTCAGGTGGAATAAAAATTTCATGTAACCTTTTGGTGACTGAGTAATTTGAGTATGAGGGATTTGAAAATATTCTTCTGCATTTTCATCCATTTATCCACGAATAGTTACTGAAATCTGACAATGGGCCAAGAACCATCTAGAGACACAAACTATTATCTTTCAAAGAAAAATCCTTTTATATGGATCATTCATCCATCTTTGCTTCAGCTCTTCTTCCTCCCAATTTTGGAGGAATTGATAGTCCAGTATGGGTTTCCGCTTTTTTTCCTTCTCTATGTCTCTCTAATAGAATATTTATTCACCCTTTTAACATGCTCAAAGTACTTCCATCTTACACATGTACACACACACACACACACACACACACACACACACACACACACAGAGTCTCCACTTTGACTCCCATATCCTCCCCCAGCTCCTCTTTTGGCTCTCTCAACTATCTTCCTGAAAAACTTATTTCAGCATCACCAGTTCCTCACCTCCCACCCATTCCCCATTCTGACTTCCACCCACATGATTGCAACAAAATGGATCTTATTAAAGCCTCTGAAAATCTCCATTAATACAAATTCAATGTACATAGCGAGTTCCCATTGCACCTGAATTCTCAGAAAAATTTTAAGTTAAATGTCAGATGTCTTACGGTTTAGTCTTCCATCTTCTCTGTTATCACAGTATTTCCTTTCTTGACAATCTTAAGCCACTCAAAATTACTGTATATGTGTCATTATTTTTTGATCTACATTAGTCCAAATTCAATGACATAGTTATATTTTAACTTTTCATTCCAAGTTTTAATATATTCACACTCTTGTGAAACCATTAATGAATCGAGATAGTAAATACACTCAACCCCAACAGAATTTTTTCATGCCACATTTTAATCTCTTCCCATTACACCTCTCTCAGGCATCCACTGATCTACGCTATCACTGTAGATTAGTTTGCAGTTTAAGACTTCTATATAAATAGAGGTATATAAAGCAAGTAAGATTCTTTTTGTTCAGCTTACTTATTGTGAGAATATGTGACATTCTTTTTATTGCTAAGTAGTATTCTATTGTATGGATGTCCTTGAATTGGTTTATACATTGTCTAATGATAAACCTTTGGATCATTTTTAGTTTTTTGATGATTGTTACTGAATTTTTCATGAGCATTCATATTAGTTTTGTATGAACACTAGCTTTTGTTTCTTTTGTATAAATATTTAAGGTTGGAATAGCTGGATCACATGGTAGATACTTATTTAATACTTTACTTATTTAACTACATACACAACAAACTTTTTCTAAGTAGTTGTCCATTTTACACTACCACCATAATTATGTGAGAATTCTATTCATCTGTATCCCCACTAACATGTGGTATGGTCTGTCTTTTCATTTAGTACTATAATCAGTATTATGTCTCAGATAAGCATTACTTTTTAGTGCTTATTTGCTAACCATAACTCTTTCTTGGTGAAATTTCAGTTCAAATTTTTAGAGTGTTTGTAAAATTTAGACTTTGCTTTTTTATTCTCAAATTTTGATAGCTCCTCTCTCCCTGCCTCTATCAATATCCTGGGTATAAGTCAGTCATCAAAAAAGTTATTTGAAAATATTTTCTCCAACTCTGTGGCTTGTACTTTGAATTTCCTAACATTATCTTTTGAAGAACATATGTTCTTAATTTTGAAAAAATCCATTATCACTGATTTTCTTTTGAGAACTGAGGTTTTGGTATTATATGTAGTCACTCAGGGCTGATATGGGACTTAGTGGTAGAACATTTGCCTAGCATGCTCAAGACACTGGGTTTGATATTCAGCACTTCAAATAAACAAACTAAAACACCTCTAGTATGTATACTAACCCTTCACCTAGCTCAAGGTTTTAAAGATTTTTTTTTTCCTAGTGTTTCCTTACAGAAATTTTATAGCTGACTTTTAGGTCTATGATTCATTTTGAATTAATTATTGATTATTATGTTGGGTAAAATTTGAAGTTCTTTTTACTTCCATATAGATGGATAAGTGTTCCTGTACATTTATTGAAAAGACACTGATTTGCTTTTGCAAAGTCATAAAAATCAGTTGACCATGTATGTATGAATCTAATATTGCTGGATATTCTATTTGGTTTTCTTGGTACATTTGTGTGTCTTCATACTAATATATTGTGTGATTATGGTTTTCTTTATAACAAGTCTCAAAGTGAGGTAGCATAAACTTTCCTATGTTCTTGTCATTTTCATATCATTTCTTTCTTAAATGGTTGGAAGACTTCACTAGTGAAGCCATCAGAACCTCGAATTAACTTCAGGGGCAGTTTTAAACTACAACTTCAATGTATTTTAAGGATACAGGGCTACTCATTTTATGTCTTCCTGAGGTGTCTTGGAAGTATGCATCTTCCAAGGAATTTGTCCATTTCATTAAAGCCAGACAATTGTTCATAATATCCCTCTTATTACCCTTTTACTGCCTAGAGATTCTGTAGCAATGTCTGATGTCTCCCAGTTTTTCCTGATATTGTTAATTTCTGTCTTTACTCTTTTCTAAGATCAGTCTGGTTAGAAATGCGGCAATCTTATTGATCTGAAAGAAACAGGTTTTGCTTTCATTTATTTTCTCTGTTGCTTTTTTGTTTTATATTTTGTTAAAGATTAGATGTCTCTTTGCCCATTTGTTGATTGGATTATTTATTCTTTTGGTGTTAAGTTTTTGGAGTTCCTTGTATTCCTGGAGATTAATGCTTTATCTGAAGTGCAGGTGGTAAAGATTTTCTCCCATTCTGTAGGCTCTCTCTTCACATTCTAGATTGTTTCCTTTGCTGTGAAGAAACTTTGCAGTTTGATACTATCCCATTTATTGATTTTTGATTTTACTTCCTTGGATTTAGGAGTCTTATTGAGGAAGTCGGTTTCTAAGATAACATGATGGAGAGTTGGGCCTACATTTTCTTCCATTTGGTGTAGAGTCTCTGGTCTAATGCCTAGGTCCTTGAGTTCGAGTTGAGTTTTGTGCAGGGTGAGAGATAGGTATTAAATTTCATTCTGCTACATGTGGATTTCCAGTTTTCCCAGCGCCATTTGTTGAAGAAGTTATCTCTTCTCCAATGTATGTTTATTGTGCCTTTGTCTAATATGAGGTAATTGTATATATGTGGGTTTGTCTCTGTGTCTTATGTTCTATTCTGTTTCTCTTCGTGTTATTTTTGTGCCAATATCATATTGTTTTTGTTGCTATAAATCTGTAGTATAATTAAGGTCTGGTATTGTGATGCCTCCTGCTTCCCTTTTCTCACTAAGGATTGCTTTGGCTATTCTGGGCCTCTTATTTTTACAAATTAATTTCATGATTGCTTTTTCTCTTTCTATGAAGAACATCATTGGGATTTTAAAATGTGAATGATCAAAAAGTATATGAAAAAATGTTTAAAATTTCTAGAAATTACAGAAATGAAAATTAAAATTACACTGAGATTCCATATTACTCCAATCAAAGTGGCAATTATAAAGAATACAAGTAACAATAAATGTTGGTGCAGATGTGAGGAGAAAGGTACTCTCATACATTGTTGGTGGGACTGAAAAATGGTGCAACCACTATGAAAAGCAGTATTGAGATTCCTTAGAAAACTTGGAATGGAACCACCATTTGAATCAGTTATCCTACTCCTCA
Source organism: Sciurus carolinensis (assembly GCF_902686445.1). Classification (NCBI taxonomy): domain Eukaryota; kingdom Metazoa; phylum Chordata; class Mammalia; order Rodentia; family Sciuridae; genus Sciurus; species Sciurus carolinensis. The sequence continues at coordinate 74,770,832 of NC_062213.1, read as the reverse complement.
GTTTATACCCAAAGGACGTAAAATCAGTATACTGATTGATGCAGACACATCAATCTTTATAGAAGCTAAACTCACAATAGCCAAGCTATGGAAACCTAGGTGTCTTTCAATGGATGAATAAACAAAATGTGGTATATATACATAATAGAATATTACTTAGCCATAAAGAAGAATAAAATTATGGCATTTCCTGGTAAATGGATGAAACAGGAAAATATCATGCTAAGTGAAATAAAACAATCCCCCCAAAATCAAAGACTGAATGTTCTCTCTGATATGTGGATTCTAACCCCCAAAAAAGGTAGGGTGGAGAGGGGAAGAATAGAAATCCATTGAATTAGACAAAGGGGGAGGGAAGAGAGGGGAGAAGGGAATAGGAACAACAGTAGAATTAATCAGACATAGCTTTCCAAGTCTTGAATTTGAACACATGACCAGGGCAACACCACATCATGTACAACCACTAAAATAGAGTCCTAAAATTAGAATAAGTTATATTCTATATAGATATAATTTGCCAAAATACATTCTACTGTCATGCATAACTGAAAATAACAAATTATATATATATATATACACATATATATGAAGTTTAGATATATCTATATATATTAAGTTTAGATATTTCAGATTTTTGTTTATTTCAGATTTATTTTAAACTTCAGATTTGCTTTTTGAGAGTGAAAACTAAGTTCCTCTATTTAAAATCTTTCTTCAGTTTGAGCATAGACATTTAGAACTTTAAATTCCTTTAATCATTAGTTTAGGAGCATCCTACAAAACTTCTTAAATTATGTGTTTTCTTTTATCTTGAAGCCACTACACTTCCTTTTCTTTTTTCTTTTGTTACTGGGAATTGAACACAGTTTTACCACTTTTACCATTTTTATTTAATTTTTATTTTGAAACACGGTCTCACTAAGTTGTGTAAGCCCTCACTAAGTTGTTGAGGTTAGCCTTGAACTTGCAATCCTTCTGCCTCAGTTTCCTGAATTACTGGGTTTACAGGCATGTACTGCCACAAGTCAGTATGCTTTCTAATTTCTACTTTTGGTTTATCCTTTGACCCATGAGTTATTTTATGACTTGAATTCTTTTAAATTTACTGAGACTTCTGTTATGGTCCACTTCATGGTAAATGTCTCATATGCACCGGAAAAGTTTGTTCATTCTGCTATTTTAAGTGGAGTGTTCAATAACATCAATTTATCAGACTGGTTGGAAATTGCCAACCATTCTGTGGTCTTGCTGCTTTTTTGTGTATCTCATATATCAAATTTTAAATGAGAGGTATGAGAGGTATCAAAACCTACAAATCTAATTGTGGATTTGACAATTTCTCCTAAAGTTTTTCTTATCTTTTGAATTGCTGTTATAAGAATATAAATCCTTAAGGTTATTATTTATGATCACTGAATTGGTCCTGTTACCAGTATGAAATGATCATTATTTTCTCTGATTATATATCTTTCCTCTGAAATTTTGTTTATCTGATATTATACAGCTTCTGCACTTTAACCAAGTTTTAACTTTTACTTTGAAATTGTTTGTGTCATATCTCAAATACATTTCTTTTTAACCAATCCAACAATTTCTACTGTTTAATTGGAGTATTTGGTCAATTTGCATTCAATGTGATTATTAACATGTTTAAATCTATCATCTTGTCCTTGGGTTTTCCATTTTTCTTATATCTTTTTTATTCTCTCTTAATTCTTTTTTTCTCCACTTGTTTTAGGTAGATTGAGTTCTTTCATGATTCCCTTTTATTCCTTTGGTTGGCATATTAACTTTATTAGTTTAGTAGTTGCTTAGAAATTTAGAGAATACAACTTTAACTCAATTCATTCTAATTTCAAGTGCTATAATATTGTTCACTTGTACCATATACTTTCATTTATTTCAAGTCTTTAATAGTATTTTATTCACTCTAATTACACATATATTATAGTCACATAATAATTTTATAAATTATTTTGTTTAAATAGTGTATTACCCTTTAGAGATACTAAATAAGAAGGCAAAACCACATTGTGTATGTATTTACACACATATATATTTTTATATACACACATATATACATATTTATAAACATATACACATATAGAACCATATATCAATATGATTGCCATTGTATCCATGTGTGTATATATAAATATCTTTATATATAAGTATGTATGTATCCATATACAAATGTAGTTCCCATTTTTGATGCTCTTCATTGCCTTGTGTATATCTATTTAAATTTTTTCTTCTGCCTAATAAAGTTCCTCAACGTTTTCTGCTTCTATTCTGTAATTCAGATCTGCTGTCAATGAACTATTTTGGCTTTTCTGTATCTGATAAAGTTTTTATTTTGTCTTCTTTTCTTAAGCAGATATTTTTGGGATTAATAGAATTCTGCATTAAGATGTTTATTTTCCCCTTAGTACTTTAAAAAAATTTCTCCATAGTTATCTTGCTTTTTATTGTGCCCAGTGAGAAATTTGTTGTTGTCATTTCCTTTTTCTTCTTATAATGCAATATTTTTTATCTGCCTTTGAGATTTTTTAAATTATTTAGTTTTTAAAAATTTTTTTACAGACTGCATTTTGATTCATTGTATACAAATGGGGTACATCATTTTGTTTCTATGGTTGTACATGATGTAGATTCATATCATTCGTGTAATCATACATGTACATAGGGTAGTGATGTCTGTCTCATTCCACCATTTTTCATGCCCCACCTCCCTCTCATTTCCTTCTACATAATCTAAAGTTCCTCCATTCTTTTCTCACTCCTCCTCCCACCTCTATTATATATCATGCTATTTTAGAGAATTATGATTATGATGTATCATGTTGCAGTATTCTTTATGTCTTATGGTTGGAGTCTGTTAGGTTTATTGAAGCAGTGGGTTATAATTTTCATCCAATTTGGAAAAAAATTGGTCATTATATCTCCAAATATTTTTTCTCTACCCTCTTCTTTAAAGGCAACAGATACAGATGTAAGTTGTTCCATAAATCATTAATTATCTTTTTGTTTATCTTAATTTTCTTTTTTTCTTGTATTTTATTTTGGAGTAGCCTAAGCTATATCTTAAATTTCAATAGGAGTTTATTCTTCAATATCTAATTGACCTTTAATCCTATCCTATTCACCTTATGTACTAGTTTTCATATTTGTAAGTATAATTTGTACCTTTAAAAATCTCCTGTTTCTCTACTTGACTTTTGGACACATCAAATATAATAGTAATAACTATTTTAATGTTTTTGCCTGATAACTCTAACATCTGTGCCTGTTCTGAAATGATTTTGATTAATAAATACATTCTTTTCTTTATAAATTGTACTGTTTTGTTTGTTGGCATGATTGCAAGATTTTGCCTGGGCTCTAATCGAATAGTAGAATTTGAGAATTTTACCTTGTTGGAGCTGGATATTGTAGCCCTTTAAATATTCTTCAACATTGTTCTGGGATGCAAATAAATTACATGAAAACACTTTGATATTTGTGGGTACTAACTATACAGTTTATCAAGTAGGGTCATAGCATTTTGTAGAGGGTTAATTGTCTCATACCACTGAATAAGGTTGTTGTGAGGACTCTGCCCATTGTCTACGGAATGATGAGGTTTCTCTAAACTTGTCAGTTGGGCAGACACTCTTTTCAACCTTGTGTGGACTCTGTACAGCTCTATTTTATTTTGGTTTCTCCAGGTTTTGGACTCAGCTGTACCCTCAGCTCTGTTTGACTCTATCTCAGTTTCTTCTAATTGTACCACAGCCTGGAAACTCCCTCAAGATAGGAAGCTATATGGTCTTTAGAGTTCACCTTGTTTTATTTCCTGTCTCTTAGATATTTGTCTCCTTCATTATCTCATATCAAGTGTCTCCCAAATCATTGTTTTCTTTATCTGGTCTGTTTTGTTTGGCTGTTTTATACTGGAGCAAACCCTAATCCTTGCTATGCCATCTTGTCTGGAAGCAGAAATTGCATATACATGTATTATAAATCCTACAGTTAAACATTCAGCCAGGACTATAAACTCATATATCCAATTGCCAATTTTGCCTGTCATTGATTGCTACTAGCCATCTCACAATTAATTACCTTAAAAATGATACTCTTGATAAACTGACGCATCCCCCCCATCTCTGCTTTTGGCTAGATTTCCCATTTGAATTTAAAAAATAAAAAGAGGAATGCTACAATTTATATTCTGGCTTCAGCGTCGACATGCCCATAGGATTGAGCACATTATTTCATCTTTTCATGGCTTCATTTCTTCTTCCACTAAATAGAAATGAAAAAATAAAAATGGTATCTGCATTCTATGTTTGGTATATGTTTCATCATATCTGTATTTGTAAATGGATTAATACATATGAATTTCCAGGCGTATATTAGTTCTCCAATAACTAGCAGCTACAATTGGCTTTCCTTATGCAACTTGAGATTCCAAGTGCTGACTTGGAGAACCTCAGGTTCCACATAAATACACATCCTTTCCTATTCTGACTGGTTAGATTAATGCTGTCCTAATAGTCTAAATGAAATACTGTCTCTTCAAAGAGATTTTAGGTGCCCATTCAAAGAAATTCATCTCTTCCCATCCATAGAAATAATTTTCTAGTAAAATTCACTGGTTATGTCTTTCCCAGTAGTCACAATTTAGAATCATCTTATGTATCTAATTATTTTTGCTTATTGTATGTTTTTGTTGTTGTTTGTTTTTTGTGGCAGGGTTTTAACCCAGGAACACTTAACTACTGAGCAATCCCCAACCCTTTTTATATTTTATTTTGAGACAGGTTCTCACTAAATTGCTTAGGGCCTCCCTAAGTTGCTGAGGCTAACTTTGAATCTGCTATCCTCCTGCCTCTGTCTCTCAAGTTGCTGGGATTACATTCATACGCCACCATATCCGGCTTATTTTGTGTCTTACTCATTAATAGAAGCTCCCTGAATATTATTGCTATTGTTCCTCACTTTTGTGAGGCATATAGTAGGCATTTTAAAATTTTTATTAATTTAAAATCTAAATTGAACTTTGGTTCCTTCTTTTCCATATATTATACTCTCCTCCAATAATTTTTCTTTATGTTTCCCTTCTTCTATTTCCTCAGGTTGTATTTCTTTCTTTTTCTCCCTCTATTCTTCCTTCTTTTCTTAATGGTAAATTATTTGCTTTTGTGTTTATAGAGTTTACATGTTTAAGAAAAATTCTGAAGCTCTTTCCAGTCCAACATAAATCATAGGTCCCATAGACACTATCAGTTTTGCTGACATTATTACTGGGTACACCAAACTTAAACTAGTTGAAACTCACCATTAGAGTTTGCACAATTGTTTTTAAATTCCCACTCTGAGGTTGTTTGGTGCAAATTGTTTAAAAAAGAGAGAGAGAGAAAGAGAGAGATGCTATCAATTAGAAAGTCATTTTAGCAGGAAAAATAGCTGCCAGGGAATCTAGCAAATTAATGTGCATTAGTCCAACTGATAATAGTAAAGGCTCATAATTATATTTACTAGACTAGCTACAATGATAGTGATGTTTATTGGCTTTCTTAGTTCGTTTGGAAAACTGTAGAGATTCTCTGTCTTTAGTGTTTCTTCTGTAATTTATTTTCAGTCAGCTCAGTGAGCTCATGAAATGGAGATGATAACAATAGAGACACTAACCTTTATAAGAAGTCTGAATACTAAAAGTATTCCATTTATTTTGAATTGAAAAATAGATTCTTTCATCAATTGTTATATTGCTATTTAGCACAGAAGTTTGAGTGAAAGCTTTTATCATTGGGAATAGATGTTTTTCTGTTTATTTACTTACTCTTACATAAATAAATGTCACCTCATGTTTTTTTCTTTGTAATGTCATGTTAGACAGCTCCCAGGTAAAGGACCTTTGATTCGTAGCAGATGTACTATGTACAAGAAAACATCAGAAAGATATGTATGTTCTTTGATTTTTTTATTGTTTTTATTTTCTTTTTGTAAGTTAATGATACTAATGGGTCCTGTGAGTAAGAAACTCTGCAACAGGGGCTTTGAAGTCCATTAGAGCCTTTCATTCACTAACTGCTCTGTCATCCACCTGCAACTCTTTGTTCCTGCATTCCACACTGGTTAGAACAGAGTGCAACTGCTCTTCTGCTGTGTTCAGAATCAAACACAGAGCTCTGCATTAAGAGGATTTCAACAAATGTTGGGTCAATGAAACTGAAATGTTGATTAGAATAGATAAATATAGGAGGTAGATCTATCATGTTTAGATAAATAAAGGGTCTGGTTAGGTATGTACTGTATACCAGGCTGAGTGCTTATTCTGCTTTGCTATTGGTAGTGGTACTTAATTCTGTCCTGACAATCCTGGTAGTGGAGATATCCACTATCTTGGGGTCATCTTTGGGTTGGTGATGCTTTAAATAAATGGTCACTGTCTTCTCACAGCACATAATATCTATATTTTTTCCCCTTGAATTTGGGCATACTTACTTACTGTGACAACAGATTTTAGTGAAGTGAGGCTGAATGACTTACAAAGTTGATTCAGAAAGAATGATATTCTTCCCATTGTTCCCCAGAACATCCACTTTTTGAGTTCTGAGCTTCTGGGTAAGAAATCTAAATATGTCTTGAGCCAGGCACAGTGGCACACCCCTGTAATTCTAGCACATTGGGAGACTGAGGCAGGAAGATCACAAATTCAACGTCAGCCTCAGCAACTTAGCAAGACTGAAAACAACTTAGTGAGATCCTAAAATAAAAAAAAAAATTAAAAAATTAAAAAATTAAAAGGCAGGGGATGTGGCTTAGTGGTTAAGTGCCCCTGGATTCAATCCCTGGTACAAAAAAAGAAAAGAAATGAAAATAAATATCTTGGAGGTTCCTGTACTATGAGAAAGTACAAGCTGATTGGTCACAAAAAGGTGTTCAGTTGTTCAATTGACAACCTCAGTAGAGGTCATCGGGTCATCCTTAAGCCACAGAGCCTCCAAGTTGGTTTCCCTCATGGAAGAGAGACAAGCCAATGACCCACAATATCCAGGCACAAACTAAAATGACTCTTTGAAGTCTCCAACTTTTGGAGTAATTTGTTATGTCTTAATAGTCTTTTCAGTAGTCTCTTAGTCCTTTTTCTGAGAGTGGAGACTAGCCTAACCCTCTCTAGCAAAAACTGAGATTGTGCCATGCATAGGATTATCTTTGGATAATAGCCACCTATCTAGCTGGCTCCCCAAATTAACACATTAGGGTTTTCTGAGTAGGAAATCTCTAAAGAAAGTGAGTTCACCTATATAATAACATCCTAACACAGAAATAAAATGAGTAAAGTATGTCTTTTCTGATGCTTCATGCTGGATTTGAGTGTGTGTGTGTGTGTGTGTGTGTGTGTGTGTGTGTGTGATATGTGTGTGGTGCCCACAGCCTCACTTATGCTAGGCAAGTGCTCTATGACTGAGCTACATCCCCAGCTATTTTAACACTTCAGTGTCTAAATTAATAATTTATAGTTTATGAGTGTTTATGATATATTCTAACTTATTTTCTGGAGATTGCTTTGATTTTCCTCTGTGAATATAAGTGAAGAGAGAAATGCAGAATGGGTCTCCTCAATGAATAAGGGCTGATGACCAACACTCTGATGACCATCAAGGACTATTGTCCAATGAACCACTACAACTGCCAGTCTCACAGTCTCAGGAAAATGTGTATATTATTTCAGGTTTTGTGTCTATATTACAGGTTATTTTGCTGTGTAATTTCCTAACTACCCAAGGATGGGTGTATCAGGTAAAATTTGAGAGTCTTATATAGTCTTGCTGTTTGGAGTTGGTTCCTTTTTAAGCTTAATGTGTAAAAGATATTAAAGGCTGTTTACTTGCCATTCATGCTCAGGAGAACTATATTGTAGTAAACGTATCTTCAAGGTTGGAAGTTGTGTTGGTTAACTTCCTGTCACTGTAACATCGATAAAACCAAATTGTAGAGTTAAAAGATTTATTTTAGTTCATAGTTTTGGAGTTTCCAGTTCTTTATCAATTGAATTGGCTCTGTTCCCTTGGTCCTGCTGTGAAGCAATAGATCATACTGGAAATGTATAGAGGAGCAAACCACTCACCATTAAGAGCCATGGAGTAAGAGGGGAAGAGGAAGGGACTGGGATTCTACAATCTTCAAGGGAACACTTCTAATGATCTAAAGATCTCCAACTGGTTTCTGCCCACATGCTTCCCCCACCTTCTTTGCTGGAAACCAAGTTTCTAACATGTGAATGTCTGGAGGACATTCTAGATCCAAACTATAGCAAAAACTAGCTATTATTCCAAGTCCTACTGAGTATTACCCAGAGAAACATATATGGAAGTAAACATGGTGTTATGAATGGGTGTAGCCCTTGGAGTTGCCTGGAATGGTTCATTTCTCTTGATAATAGTATCCTATGGTCAAAAGCTGTAGTTTAATTTGGACAAGGTGATGAATTCTATACACATTAAAATGGTGCTTTAAACAAATTCTCTTGTCCCTCCAACAGTTGCCTGAGCTTATCATCCAACAAGGTCTAGACTTTGAACCCAGTTTTCTCATTGGTTAAGGTTAACCTCATATTTTCCCTATCAGATTATATCCTTTTAATTGAGTTTTAAAATAAATAACAAACAAAATACTTGATTCAAAGTAGCGAAAGTAACCAGGAGAGATATAACTATATCATAAAAAAGTAGGTAAAATGTCTATAAGTTTTAAATATCTTGGAAGATCTGAAGGTCAAATTTAGCCTTCAAATGAAAAAGATGCAGGGAGGAGATCCATTAAAAATCAGAATCTGTTATATTTTAAGCATAGTTGGCTGGAAAATAATCTAAAAGTTGAAAGAATATTGTGTTTCTTAAGCCTGAGGGCATGTGAGTCATAAGAGGATAAAATGGAGACCTGTATTCAAGAAAACATATAGAAGTTATTCTGGACTTAAATGACAAAGAAATTCTCTTAATTAGTCAGTAGGCATAATGAATATAGATATTTGATTGCTGTCATGAAAAAATGAGCTCTTGAATCATAGAAACTTCTAAAAGCTAAGAAGTATCACTGAAGTTTTTTTGAAACCTAGAGTAAAATTTAAGCCATAGTTAATATCATCTTTATTTGTAGATATTGGTCAGACCAAAACAATAAATGTCTATCAATAGCCTGGAAAAAAATTATATAGTAATGTCCTGTCTAGTAATTACTGCTGAATTAATGAATCAAAAATGACATTCCTTTGGAGTCTCTATAAGCTGTGTTTGACATTCAAAAGATATTGTCATTTCTTTCAATTTAGAGAAATAATTTGCTATTTTTAACTGCTTTGAGGTGACATCAGTTTGGAGTAATCTGACTTCTTCCTTTATATTTTTCTTTTATGGCATGAAAGTTATAAAGAGGATTTACTGTCTTTTATTATTAAAATTCCAGCTCTGGTTCTGGCCATTGTATTTCCTAATTATGCTGGGAGGATGGCTTCTTATCAAGGTAGTTTAGTTATGAATAATGTTCTTTGTGTGGCTTCTGTGGTGGACAAGTTAGATTGCTTCTGACATCAGCCAGCAGTAATTTAGCCTCCAATCTGGCTGTGTTCTAGAAGACTGAAAGATTTACTTTGTCAACATCCCTGCATGCAGCTGAAAATAATTTCCTTTAAGTTTGATTTTCTTTTTACCTGAGATGCATGGAGTTTCTAGAATTTCTAATCACTCGTATTTACCATTTAAGGAGGCAAAGTGTACTATTCCTCAGTACAAAGTGTACTATTCCTTGTTTTGTTTGATCTGGTGTTCTGTTTTATTTATTTAAATGGATATCTATCTATCTATATATTTATTTATTTAAATGATTATTTTTTTAAATGTTGGGAATTGAACCCTGGGCACTTTGCCACTGAACTCCATTCCCAGCTTTTTTAATTTTTCATTTTGGGTTGCTTAGGACCTTGCTAAGTGACTGAGGCTGGCTTCCAACTTGTGATCTTCCCGCCTCAGCTTCTCAAGTGGCTGGGAATATAGGCATGCACCACCCTACTTGGCTAATTTTGGTCTTTCAGTGATAAATTCACTTGGTTACAAAGTCTAATGGTGTCAGGTGCTTATGAATTTTGCAAAAGTGAATTCTAGAATATCAGGTGAAACGACTTAAGTGAAAAGCACTGGATTCCACATAGATACTAAAAGATGAGAGATAGAAAACATGAAGGTAGAAAGAAAAATATAATTTTTCTTTTGAAAAATACAGGAGAAAATAATTTTGATGAAGTGTGGCTTATTGTAGCCTACAACGTACTATACTAGAAGGGTCTTGTGGCATGACTGGCAGTTTTTGAAAGCAGACATGTTAGTAATAAAATCTCATGCTGTAGAGTATGAAGATTTTAGGTTTTATTTTAAATTGAGCTTCTATAAAAGGTTCATTTCAAAGATGTAGAAAATACAATAGTAGTTATCACAAGGATATGAGGAAGGGAGGGATGGAGAGAGGACAGTTAAAATGTAGAGGGTGCAGTTGAATAGGATGAATAACCAATAATGATCTATAGCACAGGAGGACAACTATGGTTGATAATAATTCATTTAATATTTCAAAACAGCTAGAAGATTATGAATTTCCTAAATCTAAGAAATTATAAATGTCTGAGGTGATGGATATGCTAATCATCCTGATCTGATAACACATTGTAAATATGTATTGAAATGTCATACTATACTCCATATATACATGCAATTACTCTGTCAATTAAAAATGAAAATATATTTTAAAAATTGATCCTCTTCCTAAAAATTAATTGAAAAAAGACATAATTTTATTGAAAGTTCATTAATCATGGAGGATGGTTTTATTGAGATAAGACAATCATTTAGAAGAATAATTACTACCAGTAGCACTTTGTGATAATTCTTTTTGCTTAGTGGAAAACCTGCAGTACAAAATAAGTTGTGAGGTTAAATATTTTTCTGTAGACTTAACTAAGAAGATTATGTCAATCATTGGTAATATGTTAAGAAAGACTTCAGCTAATGTAAGGGAGGAAAAAAACTCTGCCAATCTCAACTCATTTTAAATAATGTTGAAATCATGTTGAATTTGTTTCTAAGCACATCCCTTCCATTTCATGCAATAATGTTCCTCAACTAGGCTGTACTTGAATTTCTCAGAACTTCTCTTTGGTTGCATACCCAGCACATGGTTACTTAGAGGAACACAGCTGGTTCCAGATAAAACAAAATTATATGTTTCTTAAAGAGAGTCTTAAAAGCTAAAATAACTTCATTGAGAAAAAAAATTCTGGATCTGACTACTTTATAGTAGAAGATGTGTTCCTTCAGTTTAAAAGATGACATTCTGCCAAAGTGGATGAATTGTTTTCATTAGTGTCACAGCTAAACAATCTGTCTCCATGGAGTCCCACTCTTGTTTTTGCATGTGTTCTGTCACTGTCAGCATTACTTCCTGGCACAGAATCAAAGTGTCATTGCTGGGCAGTGTAAGTCAAACAGCAGGCTGAGGTGAGGAGGAGACCCAGCTGAAGGAGAAGGAATGTAGCTTAGAATGTGCCTTAGACCACGAATGATAGAGCAACTGGAGACTAGAGCAAAAGAGAACTTACAGTAGTTACAAGGTCAAAATGATAGCGGGCAGATACAGTCCAGGGAAGTCTTACCCAGAAGGGTACTCTGGAATACAGCTTCCAAAATGCAGAGTAGTTTAAAAGACACATGGGAATTGGGCCAGGTAGTCTGAAGATTCCATCTCATGGATTAAAATTTAGGAAAAATGCTGTTAGAGTTTCCATCTTACATGTCCCTCAAAGGCCCATAGACTAAACAACTTTTGACAATACTGGGAGGTGATAGAACCTTTAGGAGGTGAGACATAGTGGAAGGCAGTTTAGTCATTGGGGATTGGGGTGCCCTTGAAGGGGATATTGTGACCCCAGGGCACTCTTCTCTCCTTTTTTCTTTTTTTGTGCCATGAGTGAGCAACACTATTCCACCATATGCTCTCTGCCATGCCATGGTATAGTATTCTGTGCTGTCATGGGTCCCAGAGCAACCTAGCCAACATGAAACTGTGGACCAAAATGAATCCCTCCTCTTTTTAAGTTGTTTTTTCCAAGATATTTTGTCACAGTGATGGGAAACTGACTAACACAGGAACTAAGGCCAGTAGCTAAAAAAGTGGGCTGGCAAATAAAGGAAAATGACAAATCATCATTGGAAGTCAGGAAACTCAGGACTGGTTTGGATGCCAGTGCTCATGGGCAGATAATGAAAAACAGGCATTAGGTAAGAAGCTTAGGATATTTTATGTACCTGTAATGAAGGATGCCAGAAGGTAATTTTGTTTAGTGCTTATGTAATAATAGAGATACACATTCTTTATTATTATCTACCTTCTGTCAGATACTGAACTAAGCCTTCTACACATATTTTTATTTAATTTTCATAATCATTGTACAAAGTAAGTAATACTATCCCCAGTTTAGGGGTAAACTCACGATTCAGAGAAGGTATGGAATTTACTCTTGATCACCTAGCTAATAAGTAACAGGATCATAGATCAAAATCAGATTTTGTGACTATAATCAGTATCCCCTAGGAGTTTGTTCCAGGAGCCCTACAGTTACCTAAATCTGCAGATGCTCAAATCCCTTACATAAAATGGCATAGCACTTGCATATAATCTTTGCAATCTTCCCCTGCACTCCAAATCATCTCTAGATCACTTATAATACCTAATAAAATATAAATGTCATGTAAATAGTTTTTATACTATATTACTTAAAGAAGAATGACATGTTCAGTACAGACATTATTTTTTAAAATATTTTTTGATCCAGGGTTGATTGAAACCTGAGGACATGGAAGCTCACTGTTCTTGCTTTTGTCTAGTGCCAGCATAACTGGGCAGAAATCATCCAGGTATGTCCAAACTCCATATAAAAGAAGCTCAAGAAACTAATGAATGACCTGAACTTGCTGTTCTCAGATAGACTGGAGGGAAGGTGGGAGCTTGGAAGGCCTGGGACAGTGACAACAGCAACTATAGTATTAAATGGAACCTGAGAGGAAGCAGAGAGGACAAAATTTGGAATTCAGCCAGTCCCTTGGAACTAGAAACATGATTCCTGTTTTATCTCTTCAGGAAGATTATATTTTTTCCAATCTAAAATTTCATATAATCTACTTCTTAAAAGAACCTGCTGTATTTTTAGTTGTAACACATATTTTTCAAGAGTATTATTTTGTTTTTAAGGAATTATTAAAGAAATATTGAATTTGTTTATTATTGTTGGTTTGCACAGAAGGTCTAATCCACTTCCTTTCAGTGTGACTCTAACAAGTTGCCCCAGGTCCATGACTATCTTGGGTAGTTTCTTCTGCTTCTTTCTGCTCTTTAAGTGTTCAAGACTGGATTAATAACTTCCCAGATTTTTTTCTCTCTGTCTTTCTCTCTCTCTCTCTCTCTCTCTCTGTCTCTTTCTTTCTCCCCAGCACAAATTTAAATGCTACATTAGCAAAATGGCAGACTTTTGGAACATTATTTTGTTAAAATATTTGGTGGTTATTAAACAGATCAGCTTTCCTTTGCTATTTAACCTGAAACTGGAATTACTGTAATGCAATTTTAATAATTGCCACAGTTCATAAAACACTAGGAGGAAAAAGATATCAGGCAACTAGCCAAGCATGGAGAACAAGGCTTGCTATAACTACCCAAGGTGAGTTTATCATAAATCAGTGGATTTTGAACATAAAATATTCTTGTGCATGGAGTACATGTAAACGGTGATATTCTTATGTTACACATGTACTATAACAGAAAAGTAGTGAACTTAGTTTTGAAAATCTTTCCAGCCTTTCATTCCAGTTTTTGAGAACCTAATGTTAGCCGTTGTTGCTTAAAACACTATTAAGAAAGAATAACATCCTGAGTACAGACTCAGTTTTATAATTATCTTATGATCATCATGTGATACTGTAACAGATAGTTACACACATATGTCTTCTGGGAGATGATGATTAGAGAATTCTGCATTTATTCAGTGCACTGATTATGATATCATCTTTAACCAAAAAGTCAAGAAATCAGCATTGCTATTTTTCAACAAAAGATAGAAAATAACCTGAAATTACTTGGGCTGCAATTAAGAGTTCTATTTTTATTAGAATTTTGCAACAGCTCCAGGAAAATATTTATGAATTTATAGAGCATAATTTTGTTATGTGGACAAAATTCAGTTAACAAAAGTAGAAGACATTATGTAAAATCATAATTATTAAACCAAAAGCAAGTTATGGTTTGCTGTCAAAGAAAAATTAAACTCTCTATCAAAAAAAGAGAGTGGGATGCAACTGTTGATGAATTTACTACTACCAAAGTCCAAACAGAATAAATGACTTGTTTAAAATTACTTGAGTGCAATGAGCATTTATAAAAGGTCCAACCAATATATCTCATATAATTTTTATATTAAATAGAACTGCAAAGCTGAAAAATCTAATGCTTAACATTCCCAGAAAATTATAGATGCTCCTAGATTTACATCCTGACATGACCACCAGAAATTGCAAATGCATTTAATATATCTAACCACCAAATGACAGTTTACCAGCACAGTACGCTGTTGAGCATAGGTTTGTTTCCCATTGTGACCTGGGTCTTTGTAGGAGCTGTGGCTCACTGCCACTGCCTAGCACTGCAAAGTAGTATACAGCATACCAGTAGCTCCAGAAAAACAAAAATTCCAACTCCCAAGTACGGTTTCTGCTGAATACTGTCACTTTCACAGTATTGGAAAGTGAAAAATTCTGTAAGTCAAACCATTTTGTAAGTCAGGTCTGTAGGATGAACCAAGCACATAGTTTTCCAACCGAATGAATTAACTGAAGCCCAGGTTTGTATGAGAGGAAAATCTGAAGATTCAAAGCATAGGAATCAAAGGAATCAAAGCACATCTTTTTCTTTGTTTGCTTGGTTTTACTTTTAATGAGTAGAAGGGTGGAGGTAGAATTGGGGATAGGGGAAATGTGAAGGCATTCGTGTTACTTACTTTTGTTCTAGGCAATCCAAAGAAGTACTTTGCACAAACTCCAACAAGGGCTGGGGGAGCAGAAAATCCAGCAGGGCAACCACATGCAGCCTCAGAGATTAATATGTATTCTTTGCAGAGCACATTTGTCTCCATTACTAACTATCTGAAATGATTGAATTGAATAGAAAATACAGATGACCTCCTAGCCTTTCTTCATCCTTAAAATCAGCTTTAATGATATGCCTTCTCCTATTAAACAAAATAAGTATAGGAAAAAATATATTTGTAGGCTTCAGAATATGGACTTTAAAAAATAAGGTGGACATAATTTAATATGGTACCATTAAGTTTGATCTTACATAAGGCTTTATGCTCAAATAAGGAAGTTATTACTTCATGTAGAAAATTAGGATTTTCTTAGGTAGAACATTTGTGCCTTAGGATCTAGTGCTTAGGGTAACAACTTCTCAGGTAGAAGATTCTAGGACCAACTTGACTTTCTACCTCATTAATAGACATTTATAGAACACTTTTGGCAGTACTTGGAGCTGTGTTTTCTGAATGAAAGTTAATCAGGTCTATATGAAACTTTATTGAAGTTTTTAGTGTTATACAATGGATTTTAGATATGAATCTATATTGCCATAAAGAAAAGGAAGAAAATAAATTTTTGCTTTATAATGCTGAAGTAACCTGGTGATAAAATAAATAGTAAAAAACTATTCACATCATTTTAGGCTATTTTGTTTAAATGTCCAGAATATTCTCACTAAATTTTTCTGAGATTGAAAGAGAGCATTCACACTGCTCACAGATTTAATATAAGCTTTGAAAATTATGGCAAAAATATAAATTTAACTTCTTTTTGTCATTTATTACATCCCCAATAACTCATTCTTTATCATCCACTATCAATATTTTCCTAAAGAATACATTATGACTACATTTAGCTCAGATTGCTTCATTGCTATTTTAAAAGTAAGGCATTTTGCAAAGAAGAAAAAAAAAAAGAAAGAAGGAGAGAAACTCACTCAGAAATTTAAAAAATTTTATCAAAAGTAAAGAAAAAAGAGAGACATGAGACATACCTGCTAGCCATCTCCCTTATAAAGCTACTATCTGCATGTATTGTGAATATTCCATTATGAAACCAGTCTCATCTTCCCTATCATATATTCAAATCTCTCCTTTCTAAGTTAAAAGAACTAATGTAGGTGTGGATTTTACATATTTAATGCTGAGCAGATATTTTCCAACCTCTCTCCATTTTTTCATATGAAGTTATATTCTTTCAACATAAGAGAAAAAGGAAAATCAAGAAATTAATGAGAAAAATTCTGCAAACTAAAAAATTGACATTTAAGAATTTTTCTGAAGGAAAAGGTGACTGGAACCACATATTGAAAGAGCCTATCATTTTTCCTAAAAAAAACCCAACAAAATATCTAGGATAAGCAGCCTCTACATAGGCTCCAGTGAGCCCCCATTTCCTGGTGCTCATGTCCTCATATTCTCCTCTCCTCCTGAGTGTGGGACTGGATTTAATATGTTCCTTCCAATAAATAGATGTCAGCTTCCAAGATTACTTTGCACAAAGAATGTAACGTATCATTTGCTGTTTCTCTTCTCCCCTCCATTTCGCTCCCACCAACTGTGGGAAAAAGTAAGCTTCCATGTTATGCATGTTCCTATGTAGAGGCTACTTCTATAGAGAACTGGTATTTTCAGTCAATAGCCAGTCAAGAATTGAGATCTGCCAACAGTTACATGAGTGAAATAAGACTTGAGTCTGCTGAGGCTGGGAAGAGTCTGCTCCCTAGTCAAGCACTGAGGTGACTGCAGTCCCCGTCAACATCATCACTGAAACCTTGGGAGGACTCTGGGTTCAGAGGCACCCCATAAGCTAAATGTGGATTCCTGAGCCATAGGAACGGTGAGATAATAAAAGCTAGTTCTCTTAAGCTGCTAAGGAAAAGGTAAATGATACGATGAATACCATTCAAAAGATATGCTGGTGAAATTATAGAGCAGTCAGGAAAAATATACTATATAACTTCAGGAAAAGTATAAAACATATTGTAAGCCAATTTCTTAAAACAACACCTTATTATAAACAAGACAAGAAATGCAATCTATGAATTTTATTAAAAGAAATGAGAAATAGTTTTTTTTCTAACTTTAATACACACAATGTATCAAAACATAATATTGTACCTCCATAAGTATTTACAATTATTAAGTTAATTAAAAATTAGAAGAAAAATTCACGCTGAAGAATCACATCTTACTGTATAAAAATGTCATGTTATTATCTGACTTTTCTAGAAAGCATTCTTAAATCCATTTTCAAACTGTACTGTCCAGAAATTGTCCCACTGATGATCTCCTGGGAAACTTCAGTCAATTAGGTTTGTAGTTTGGGCTTACACAAGTAGATTGGGGTTTATTTCTCCATTTTCAACACTAGAAGTGAAACATAAATTAAATCAAATGAACAAATTTTTAAAAAATGAGTACATAATTTTCCAGCCAAACTATAAAACAGTCTTCTGATTCATAATACTTTGAGTTTACTCAGGAAGATTTTGCCATGGTATTGAGAATAATCATCCCAATGCTGAGACTATTTTGATCCTGTCTGACAATGGATCCAATGGTTTCCTTGTAACTTAACAGTATCCCAAAAAGAGTTCAAGAAACTCATAAAAATACAAAAATATCTTGCATCCAACAAGGTAAAATTCTTAAGTTTCATCAATTAAATGTAGAGAAGCAAGAAAATATAACCCACAATGAGTAGAAGAGTTGATCAACCAAAACTTATTAGAAACAACCCCAGGATTAGAATTAGCAGGTGAGGACATTGCAATGGTCATTAAAACTGTTTTCCATATGTTCAAAAGTTAAGTAGAAACTAGAGAGATTTTTTTAAAAGTTACAAATTAAATTTCCATAGATGAAAGCTATATTTGAGATGGAAATATACTGACAAGGATTTAGGGCCAGTTAGGTATTGCAGAATGAAAATTAATAAACTGGAAAACATAAAATAGCATGTTCCAAAGTAAAACACAAGAAAGGGAATTAAGGCAAATGAACAGAGCATTAGTGTTTTGTGAAAGACCCTCCAATATCCTAATGTATGTGTAACTGGAATCACCACAGGAGGGAGGCAAAAATCTTTAAAAAAAATTTTTTTTATTCATTGTACACAAGTGAGATACAACTTTCATTTCTCTTATTGTACATGATGTAGAGTCACACCATTTATGTAATCATACTTGTACGTAGGGTAATGATATTCATCTCATTCCATTATCTTTCCTTCCCCCAACCCACTCCCCATGCCTCATTTCTCTCTACACAATCCAATGCTCCTCCATTCTTCCCTTATCCCCACCATCCCCCTGTTATGTACCAGCATCCACTTATCAGAGAAAATATTCAGCATTTGGCTTTTTGGGATTATCTTATTTCACTTAGCGTGATATTCTCCAACACTATCCATTTACCTGCAAGTGCCGTAATTTTATTCTTCTTTATGGCTGAATAATATTCCATTATATATATATCACAGTTTCTTTATCCATTCTTCTGTTGAAGGGCATCTAGGTTGGTTCCAAAATCTAGCTACTGTGAATTGAGCTGCTATGAACATTGATGTGGCTATGTTACTATAGTATACTGATTTTAATTCCTTTGGGTATAAACCTAGGAGTGGGATAGCTGGGTCAAATGGTGGGTCCATTCCATGTTTTTTGAGGAATCTCCATACTACTTTCCAGAGTGGCTGCACCAATTTGCAATCCTACCAGCAAGGTATGAGTGTATCTTTTTCCCCACATCTTTGTCAACACCTATTGTTGCGTGCATTCTTTGTTAATAGCCATTCTACTTGGGGTGAGATGAAATCTTAGGGTAGTTTTTATTTGCATTTTTCTAATTACTAGAGATGTTGAACATTTTTTCATATATCTGTTGCTTGCTTGTACATCTGCTGTGACACGTCTGCTCAATTCCTTAGCCCTTTTATTGATTGGGTTCTTTGTATTTTTTGTAAAGTTTTTTGAGTTCTTTATAAATTCCGGAGAATAGTGCTCTATCTGATGTGTGTGTGGCAAAAATTTTCTTCCATTCTGTAGGCTCTCTCTCTTCACATTGTTGATTGCTTCCTTTGCTGAGAGAAAGCTAACTATCTCACACTAGACAAAGGTGCCAAAACATACAGTGGAGAAAAGATTGCCTCTTCAACAAAAGATGCTAGGATGTAGGGGGTGCCAGGCTAGCTCAGGCACAGGGAAGAGCCGCAGAGTCAAGACCCAGACTCCAGGAGTTGGGTAGGAGCAGGCTTGTGGCAAGTAGCCTGCAAACTCGTTTACTGCAGGAACAGGTATACATTTTATAAGTTTCTGAATGTATTTTTACTCTTGCTAATTTCATTTTGTAAAACTGTTACCTGTTAATTTTACAGAGGTATTGCTTCAAGAACACACAACCTAGGTAACTTGTGATAATAAGCCATCACCTACAGAACAGATAGTATGTAATGGTAATCTCCTGTACTAATACAGACTTCACTTAAAGAAAAGGGTAAATAACTGTAAAGTTATAGACATTGAAGTTAAAGCCCAGTACTCTTACTTTATGACTGGTGAGACTGGCTTGCTGTATGGTTAAGATCAAACTTAGAGATGGAAATTAAATACAGAGGCCAAGAAAAACCAGTATTTGAGTCAGCCTGAATCCAGGGAACAAGAGGACTTCTCTAAGGAGCTTTGCAACTCTCGGTCACATGACCTCCAGATCAGGGAGATTGTTAAGACCACTAGAGAATGAAAAGCCAATCAATGCACCTGCTGCAGAGGAGGGTCATTGGAAAAGGGAGACATCCCTAATGCTTCCAAAGGAAGTCATCTCATCAAGGAGACCCTACCTAGCAAATGGCAAAAAAGGAGCTAAGAAGTTGCTCTCAAGTTCCCCAAGAGTAACCCTTGTGGGAACTCAGCTGACTCTTAACCAGGCAGGAATGAGTCAATTTGACCAGTTTGATCTTAAATATCTAGCAAAACAGTTAAAACCAAAACATAGACATTCATGGGCATTTAAAAGAAGCAATAGTTAAATGTAACTTAAGTAATACATTTGTGTTATCCCACTAGACTAAAGACTGGAAGCTACAAAAGAGAGATTCTTACACAAATGTGCCTGATAACTATCGAGAGAAACTGCCAGAGTCAGAAAGTTTTGTCAGTTTAAGGCCTACAAACCTTCCTAAGCTACACAGGTAGGCTTAATTTATGTTCACTAGTGTGATTACCTAGCCCTAAGTAACAGAAATATAGAAATCTCTACTAAAAAGAGGTTATACCAGTAAAAGGATATTTTACAAAATCAGATGACTAAGTAGCTTAGTTATATTTTCTGGGGACATCACTGACAGTAAGAGTTAAATGTGGTGTTTACATTTCTGATAACTTGGACAATGTTAATGTTCCCACATGAAGGCCTTGTCCTCTCCAGCCTTTGTTAGTCCTTGTTATGGGAAAAATTTCTCAGCTTTTCCACCTCCTGGTGATAGATTATTGATTTCTGTCGTTTTCATGACATGTTCCAGATGCTACACTTATTTTGTATTAATCTCATTTCACTGGGAAAACTGGAAATCCACATGCAGTAAAATGAAATTAAATCCCTATCTCTCACCCTCACAAAACTCAACTCAAAATAGATCAAGGACCTCAGAATCAGACCAGAGACCCTGCACCAAATAGAAGAAAAAGTAGGTCCAAATCTTCATCATGTTGGCTTAGGACCAGACTTCCTTAACAAAACTCCTAAAGTACAAGAAATAAAAGCAGGAATCAATAAATGGGATGGATTCAAACTAAAAAAAAAAGACTTCTTAAAGAAATAGTAGTCAGAGTTGGGGTTGTAGCTCAGTGGCAGAGTGCTTGCCTAGGATGTGTGAAACACTGGGTTTGAGCCTCAACACCACATAAAAATAAAATCAATGAAATAAATTGTGTCCATATACAACTAAAAAATATTTAGAAAAAGAAATAGACATCAGAAATTTATAGGTTTGACAAAAACAATAAGCCCATAGATCAAAGTTGAATTTACTCTCAACCAAAAAAAAAAAAAAAAAAAAAAAAAAGAGAGAAAGAAAGAAAGAAAAGAAAAGGACAAAAATCACACCAAGATACACTATAAGAAAAGTGCTCAAAAGCAAATGATAAAGAAAACATCATATAAACATGCAGATAAAAAGGCATAGTCCATTCAGAATAACAAAGAATGACAGCATATTTCTCATTGGAAACAATGCAAATAAGAGGACACTGGAAATATGGATTTAAAATAAAAGAAAACACAAATTTCTAACCTAGAATTCTATAACCAGCAAAATATACCTTTCCAAAATAAAGGTGAATGACTTCCAGACCTACAAGGATGAAAGACTTTATCACTGGAAGATGTGCACTATTTTGAAAAGACTCTTTTGAAAGAAGAAAATATTGCCAAATGGAAATCTAGGAATGAAGAATATTGAGCTTGATAACTACACAAGATTATTTTCTTCTTATCTAAACTCTTTAAAAGATCATTGACGGCTTAAATAGAAACAATAATAGTATCAGTGTATTTTAACATATTTAAAAGTAAAATATATGATAAATAGCACGAAGGTCAAAAAGGAAGTCATAATCATACAATGTTGAAAATGTATAATAATGTAAGTAAAATGACATAATATTACTTGAAGGTGGACTGTCAGAAATTTAAATATGCTTGTCACGAATCCTCAGGCAACCACTAAAATAACAAAATAATGAGTTGTTCCTAATAAGTAAACGAAATAATTAAAATAGTATCTGTGATGGTTAATTTCATGTGTAAACTTGGCTAAGGCACAATAGTCAGATCAAACATTATTCTTATTTCTATAAAGGTATATTTTTATATCATTACCATTTAAATTAGAAGAATGAGTAAGCAGATTGCCCTTCATAATGTGAGCTAGCCTTATCTACTCAGCTAAAGGCCATAAGAAATGAAAGATTAGTTCCCAAACAAAGAAAGGATTCTGAATAGATTACCTTTAGATCTAAACATCAATATAAACTCTTCCCTGCAACACTAGTCTGTCTACATCTGTGTGTGTGTATGTTCAGGGACAGGGGGCAGGGGATGCACATGAGTATGTTGAATATATATAATACACATACATACTTATACACAAATACATCCTACTGGTTCTATTTTGCTGGAGGACGCCAATATGGAGTCACAAAGTGTGGTAAATTATTCCAAAAGAAGATCAAAAAAGAAACAATAAATAAAAGAATAAGAAAAAGAAAGGACAGAAAAAAAGTACAAATGAGAACTGAAGATGAGAAAAATAGATAATGAAGAGCAAAATGATAGATTTAGACCAACCGTAGTAATAAACTA
Organism: Sciurus carolinensis; assembly: GCF_902686445.1. Taxonomy (NCBI): domain Eukaryota; kingdom Metazoa; phylum Chordata; class Mammalia; order Rodentia; family Sciuridae; genus Sciurus; species Sciurus carolinensis. The sequence continues at coordinate 74,748,313 of NC_062213.1, read as the reverse complement.
AACACAAATCACCTATTCTCATTAAAAGATAGTATTGTCAGACTGTATTTTTAAAAAAGTAAGATCAAATGTTCTCTACAAAGAAATATATTATAATAATAAAGACACAAAAAGGTTAGAAGAAAAGATAAAGCAAGGAAAAAAATCCTACCAAAAAATCCTACCTGCTAACCTAAAACTAACTAACCTAAGAATAATGGGACACACTACAGTTAAGTTTGAATAAGTAGATTTCAGATATTATTTATGCATTGAATAACAGATAAAAACACATGAAGCAAAAACTGATACAAATGTCAGGAGATACAGATCAATACAAAAATTATACCAGAAATTTCTTTGGATATTTCCCAAATACGTTTAAATAAGAAAACACAGTTGACATAATGGGTATGTTGAAGGAAAAGATCAAAGGTATATTGAAAATATTTTGAACTTAATGAAATTAAAAACACAAGATAACTTAAAAGAATAATTTTGGGGAAAATTTATTCATTAAATATAAATGTCTGTTAGGAAAAAATCTTAAAAATTTAAACTTATATTTTAAGCAACTAGGAAAAGTAAGGCAAATTAAATTCAATGCATAAAATAATGGTAAAGATCACATCTATAGTCAATGGAAGAGAAAAGAGGAAAACATCAAAACAGATCAATGACAGTGCAAAAGCTGTTTATTTCAGAATATCTGTAAAATTGACAAACTGCCAGTCAGATCAAGAAAAAAAAAATAGAGGAGACAGAAATTATAAACAATAGGAAGAAGAGATCACCATCATTTTTATCATTTTTATAGACAATTAAAGAACAATAAGGAATTAATATGAAAAACTTGACTCCAATAAATTCAATAACAGTTGACATGAACAAATTCCTTCAAAGACATAAAAGTATTAAATCCCACTCGAGAAAAAAGACATAAACTGAATAGTTTAGAAAATACCTAGGAAAAGATTTGATGAAGGATGTATAAATCTTTTCTAGTGAACACAGGAAACCTGTGGGAAATCAGAGAGTAGTGCTGTTGTCAGGTTCATTGTGGGTGGCTGAGGTTGTGTAAGAGTGGGGAGAATTTTTGAGATAGCATAGTTTTGGACTTAAGGGCTTGATGATGACAGAAGGGAGGTAATAGAAGATGATACCAAATGTGGATGAATTGGAAGACCTCCAAATAAGATGGAAAATAAAGCAACAGTTTTATTTAGAGAAAGAACTGATGGGGAAGAGTTAGAATATAAGGAAATGTACCCACAAAGGAAACAAGCCAACATAAGACTACTTTCTGGAATACATTCCATTAACAGTTTAAATGTAGATGTAAATCTGTGTGTCTCAAATGCTACAATAATAGAACTAATAGTTTTGACTCTTTACTACATGGCGGGTACAATGTTAAGTGCTTTGCAGGCCTGTGGTTCAATTATTCCTTACATTTTAGAGATAAGAAAATGAATAATCAAAGAATTAAGATAACTTTTCAAGGAATACTTGAGGGAAGATGGTCTACTTGGACTAGAGTTTTGCACTGGACTGGGGGATGCATTTTTATTACCAAGATAGTGAATTGTGGTAGGCAACTTTTCATTGGGCAGCTGACAAGAACAATTTAGAGGAGTAAATGTTAGTCTCTTAGTTTCAGAGGATTCACTCCATGGTTGGCCAGTTCCAAGGTAGATGTATTATCATAGAAGGCTGTACAGTGGAAAACAGTTCAGTTTATGGCAGTTGGGAAGCAGAAGGAAGGAGAAAGAGAGGAGCCAGTGATAGGATAGAGTGTCCAAGGACACGCCCCAAGGGATCAACTTCCTCCAGCTATGCCCCACCTGCTTGCCATTGCCACCCAGTAGTCAATTCAAATTCTTAATTCATCAAAAGGATTAATCTAATAATGAAGTTATTGACCTCTATTTTAACTATTTCAACACTGTGACCAAAAGACGAATTTTAGAGGAGAAAAGATTTATTTGGGGTTCATAGTTTCAGAGGTCTCAGTTTATAGATGACTGACTCTATTGTTCTGGTTCTGAGGTGAAGCAGAACATCATGGCAGCAGAAAGATGTGATGGAGCTTAGGACGTGGCACCAGGAAGCAGAGCGAGGGCTTTGTTCACCAGGGACAAAATATGTACCCCAAAGGCATGCCCCCATGACCCACCTCCTCCAGTCACACCCTAGTAGCCTACAGTTACTTCTCAGTTAATCTCTATCAGTAAATTAAAGTACCAAATAGGTTTTTTTTTTTAATTGCTGTAACTTTTTTTTTTATTGTAAACAAATGGGATACATGTTGTTTCTCTGTTTGTACATAGAGTAAAGGCATACCATTTGTGTAATCATAAATTTACATAGGGTAATGTTGGTTGATTCATTCTGTTATTTTTCCCTTCACCCCACCCCTCCCATCCCTCTTTTCCCTCTATACAGTCCTTCCTTCCCCCATTCTTGCCCCCCTCCCTAACCCTAACTCTAACCCTAAAACTAACCCCTCCCACGCCCCATTATGTGCCATCATCCACTTATCAGCGAGATCATTCTTCCTTTGTTTTTTTGAGATTGGCTTATCTCACTTAGCATGATATTCTCCAATTTCATCCATTTGCCTGCAAATGCCATAATTTTATCATTCTTTATGGCTGAGTAATATTCCATTGTATATATATGCCACAGTTTCTTTATCCATTCATCAACTGAAGGGCATCTAGGTTGGTTCCACAATCTGGCTATGGTGAATTGAGCAGCAATGAACATTGATGTGGCTGTATCTCTGTAGTATGCTGATTTTAAGTCCTTTGGGTATAGGCCAAGGAGTGGGATAGCTGGGTCAAATGGTAGTTCCATTCCAAGTTTTCTAAGGAATCTCCATACTGCTTTCCAGAGTGGCTGCACTAATTTGCAACCCCACCAGCAATGTATGAGTGTACCTTTTTCCCCACATCCTCGCCAACACCTGTTGTTGCTTGTATTCTTGATAATTGCCATTCTAATTGGGGTGAGATGGAATCTTAGGGTGGTTTTGATTTGCATTTCTCTTATTACTAGAGATGTTGAACATTTTTCCATATGTTTGCTGATCGCTTGTAGGTCTTCTTCTGTGAAGTATCTGTTCATTTCCTTAGACCATTTGTCAATTGGGTTATTTGTAGTCTTGGTGTTGAGTTTTTTGAGTTCTTTATAGATTCTGGAGATTAGTGCTCTATCTGAGGTATGATTGGCAGATTTTCTCCCACTCTGTAGGCTCTTTCTTCGCATTGCTGATAGTTTCCTTTGCTGAGAGAAAGCTTTTTAGTTTGAATCTATCCCAGTTGTTGATTCTTGCTTTTATTTCTTGTGCTATGGGAGTCCTGTTGAGGAAGTCTGGTCCTAAGCTGACATGTTGAAGATCTGGACCTACTTTTTCTTCTATAAGATGCAGGGTCTCTGGTCTGATTCTGAGGTCCTTAATCCATTTTGAGTTTAGTTTCGTGCATGGTGAGAGATATGGGTTTAGTTTCATTCTGTTGCATATGGATTTCCAATTTTCCCAGCACCATTTGTTGAAGAGGCTATCTTTTCTCCATTGCATATTTTTGGCACCTTTGTCTAGTATGAGAAAATTATATTTATTTGGGTTTGTGTCCGTGTCCTCTATTCTGTACCATTGATCTACCTGTCTATTTTGGTACCAATACCATGCCATTTTTGTTACTATTGCTTTGTAGTATAGTTGAAGTTCTGGTATTGCAATACCCCCTGCTTCATTTTCCAAATAGGTTTTTGCTCTGGCAATCCAATAATTTCACCTCTGAACTGTCTTGCATTGTCTCATGCATGAAATTTGAGGGACACCTCATGTCTAAATCATAACAACCTCATAATCCAATCTTTTAAGCTCTGTATATTCCCACCTTGCCTAGCACATTAGCTTTTGTGGGAACATTCCGGATCCAAACTATACTGTGAATTATTTGAATTATGTATGTTTTTAGACAAATGTTATATTAATAATTTTAAGCACATTTTCCAGACACAAAAATAAATGTGTTCCACATAAGCAGCAAGTTTTGTGATTATTTACTCACTATTAAACTGATGATTTTACTAGAGACATAGGTAGAAGTGTAACCTAGTTATTTAGAAGGATATTTATTCCTAAAGAATAGAAAAGAAAATAAATAGAAAGAAAAGAAAAAAAAAGAACAATCTTATTGATTGATTAATGATTATTGATTACTTAAAATATGGTAGGTACATTGGGCAAAGAGATAAAATTCAATGACAAACTTTGAGAGGTGTAAAATAATCTCGATTTTACAAATAAAGAAACTGAAGTTTGAAGTGATGGATTTCCTTTATGAAGATAACTTGGATAGTAGATGGAGTCAGGATTTGAATTTGGGTAGGTCTGGACTTGAATTTTAGATTTCTATTGTATTATAGTACTTTCTAAAAGAAAATTTTGCTTTATAAGTTAGGTTTCTCTTCAAAAGAAACAGTTCATTCAAGTAAACTCAAAAGGAAGTGATGGACTGCTTTAAAATCACAGAAAGAAACATACTATGGTCAGTTAGGACTTTAAAATTCCTAATGAACCATGAGTAAAAGCATTATTCATGTGCTTTGGGCACTGAGACTCTTATCCCGAAAACTTTTAACAATCTGGTTTAAGCCAACCTAGCCAAAGTTTTACAAGTCAAATAAGAAGCACCAATACAGTGCACTTAGTGTTTTATGTTTGCTTTATAGTTGATCTTGTTTGACTTATTTATGCCTATTTATGTTTACTTAAATGAAACATATAACATGAAACATAAAAAATTACATTTTATTAATTGCTGGGGGAATGTCCTGTCTCATCATAGCTGTGCAATCAGAATTGCTGAAGGTTTTCATCCTTAGTTTTGCAATCCTTGGACACATCCAAATGCTAACATTTGGGGGGTGGGGGAAACCCTGTTACCAAGTACCAGCAAATTGGAAAAACAAAAATCTGGAAGAAAGTTCTAAGTCTTTTGGGGAGGTGCCAAAGCTTCAAACAGTGATAGAAACATTACTGTGATCATATGGCAGAAATCCAAATGCTATTAAGCACGAATCCAGATAAGAAAATGGGATGTCTTCAGGTTTCAGTGTTTTGGAGACAAAATTTCCTCCTCAAAATCTTTTAGCTGACACTTCAATTGTGTCCTGCAAATCTTTGTCTAAGCAGGAAATTCAATCTAATTAGTCTCACAGTCATTGTAAAATTAGCCATGTTTATTATTCTCCTTTTCAGTTACAATAGTATATGTACTTAATGGTAATTAGATAGTTTTCTATGTGCATTTTATATGCATTTCCAATAGCAACAACTTAAAGCATAGCTTTAAGGTCAAGACAAATATTAGAAATAAAAAGTCTTAATTTTCTTCTGTTTTTATGTACATATCAAATCATCTCATTCCCACTATTAGTTAGAAATACAAGATAAATAAAATTATATATAAAATGTTCAATAACAAAGATACCTCAGAATATATTGAGAATTAATTACTAAATTAAGAAAGTAAATATTAATTACAGTAAATAATTTTACTTTTGACTAACATAAACATGCAAACTTAAAAAAGTGTGGATAATTTAAGAAAGTATCTAAAGATATTCTAAAATATTCTAATATATTTTGAAAATATATATATTTGTACTCTTGTGCTCAATTTTAGAATAGCTTTAAGATGATATTCTAAACTCAGCATACATAAGCACTAATGCTATATGTAATGGTAACTTAAATTGTCTTTACTTAGAGCATTCTTCAAAGAAACTTTAATGTATGTATCTTTGCTTTTTTTCACATTTTATTTTAGAAATCTTCACTGAGTGTTATACTTTCTTCGTGACTTCCAACACTTTATTTTCTCAAGTGATTCTATAGCTTTAGAAAGGACACAATCCAATCTCTTATAAAATGGCCTTTGTTATAAAAAATGTCCTCATTTCCTTCTGCAGAAAAGACATACTAAAAATAAACCTAGCTCTCTTGTTGCTTTCCCATCTTTCTCATCCTCTTTACAGACTCTCTTCTTTCTCTTGGTGATTGGGAGCCATACAGGCAGATTTCTTCCACTGTCTTTGAAAAGTGTTTTCATTGTTTACAGTGCCATCTCTAGAGATGACATTTTTTCCATTTTAAATATTAAATATTTGATTTTCAATTTTTGGATTTCCCCCCATGCCCAGCCATTTTCCCAGATTGCTCACTCAAAAGATTGAACAATAAAATATATTGAGATCTTCACATTCTTAGCAATAAACCATATTGGTTGCTATTAAGTGGGGCAAGTACTGTATTTAGTTCACTCAGCACCCATTACAGTTGTTATTTTCTCTCACCTTTATGGTAGAAGCTGGAAAAGTACATCTTAAAATCCCAGCCTCCTGTGAAGACAATGGAGATACGAAGGGAACAAAGAAAAAGTGTAGGTAAGAGGTGAACTGGTGAATGGGCTACTAAAGAACAGAAAGAGGTGTGATCATGAGGAAACAGAGGCACAGAGGACAGGGAGCACAGAGAAGTACTGTCCACTTGCCACTTACTTCACACCCACCATCTCTGGAGGGCATGCTGATACACATCAGAAAGCATGTCACAATAGCATGGGTTTTACCCTGAGAGGGAAGTAGGTGCCTAATCTTAAAAGGAGACCAGCAGTCATTACAGAACAAGAAACCCAACTCCCAACTCATCATCTTTCCTCCATATTAATTTCACCTCTAAAGCATTCTGCCAACAGATCTTTGGTGTCATCTTGAGTTTACTTTTTCATTCCTCACATCCAGGCTACCAACGAGTTCTGTTGGTTCTTCCTTGGTACTTGTACTATATATTTTTCTTCTGATTTCTTTCATTTTACTACCCAAACTGCATTAGCCAAAGATCTTATCACCCCCTTCGTTATTTTTATAATAATTTTCTGTGCATCCTTTGTATTCTAGTGTCTCCTTCTAGACCCACTTTTGTCCTTCTTCGTGATTTTTTCCAGTGATCTCACAAACCTTAAAATGTTATTATGTATTACCTATAGTGCATTGAAATGTTATTCCATTTCATTACTCCTTCCTTGTTTGCCATGGAACTCTGCAGAGCCTCCCCCTGTAGGTTTTTGAGCTTTTCTGGTGACCTACTTTAGCAACAGAATGTGGCAGAAGTGAGAGTGTGGAAGTTAGTTCTGAGCCAAGGCCCTCAGTGGTATCACATACACCTGTGGTCCTAAGTCTCTGTGATCCATCATGAGAATGGAATACTCCTGGTAACCACTGCAACTTCAGGCTGAGCCCCAGATTAATGACATGTGGAGCACTCCTGCATTCCATCCGGAAACCCACAGCCCAGCCTGGCCCAGCCAGGGACACAGCCTACCTGCAATTTTGTGAGCATGAAAATCACTGTTTGCTTTACAAATCACTGAAATTTAAAGACTATTTATTGAAGAAAAACTGCTTCATATATTGCCCATTTAACAATGTGCAAACTTCCTGGGCTTGTGCTTGAAGGTCAAGGTTTTGCCTCATCTGCTTTCCTACTCTTCAGTTTTTCTACTGCATGGGCAGGAGGTAAATGGTTCACTCACCATATCACAAATATGCACTGGTGGTCCTGCTTATGGTGCAGTCTCTTTGTCAAACTATATTTCTTTCAAAACTGTACTTGAAAATTTGTTCCACAGTCTTTTCACTAGTCAGAAATCGGTGCTCTAAGATTCAGACTGTATCATTCACTCAATCTTTATTCAAGATATACTACATTTTTGCTAGTCCTATATATTGCTGAGACTTTTTGTGTTAAAGGATATATGTATGGGAATGGAGGAGATTCTAAGACATGGTAATGAACCTGGGCTTGGCTGGTCCCACTCCTTACCAGAGATGGATGGGGTCTTTCAGTGAATTTGTTTGTTTGTTTGGTTGGTTGTTTTGTTTTGGTTTTTGGTACTAGGAATGGATGCTCTATCTTTGTGCTACATCCCAGTCCTTTTTAAACTTTTTATTTTAATTTTGAGACAGGGTTACACTAATTTGCCAAGATTGGCTTTGAACTTGCAATTCTCCTACTTGAATTCTTGAGTTGCTGGGATTATAGGCATCCACCAACGTACCTGGCAGTTAATTAATCTTTATGTGTCTCCAGTTTTAATTTTTAAATTGGGAATAAAATTACCTATTTTAAAGAGGAATCATAAGGAACAAATGTAATAATTTGTTTTAATCTCTGAATACAGTGCCAGTCATGGATGGGGAGTAGTAGAAGCTACTTGTAAATATTATTAATTTCTTTGAAATCTCTGAAGATAAAAAACAGTGTTTATAACTTTTAAAACCCCTACCACTTACTATCAAGTAGTGAATATTTTCCACTCTACTGTATCTACTGTATTTGTTACTTAAATATTTAATTTTGTGCATGTAATACATATTAAAATGCTTTTGATGATAAGGTAATAATTAAAATATTTACATCCACCCCTCTTACCTTACTCAAAAATTATATCATAATTTCCCTCAATAAAATTTCATTGCACAGAGCTATTGTTAATTTATTCAACAATATTTATAGGATTTGGGGGTACTGAAAATACACAGTGAAATGTAGTATTGAACTTCCTGCCATTATGACTTAATCATTCGGTGTCAGAGACACATAATGAACCCAGATGTTTATGAAGTAATATCAAGGTATCATAATTGTTACTAAGAAAAATGTAGATAGCAGGGTGGACATTATGGAATGACAGAGAAAGTTCTTTACATTGGATAGATGAAGGACTCTATGAAGTCAGCATTTTAGTGGAGATGAAATGAAGAGAAGGCTGAGATGGCAAAGCCTGGGAGAAGAGTCTTCTAGACTCTGGAAGAAGGGAAAAGTCTGAGAAAGTGAAAAAAGCAGCACTGCTAGAATGGTGACCTGGGGCAGGATCATGAAAGGTTAAGGTAGAGGGAAGAAAGGGGCAGGGTGAAGAAGAGCTCTGCAGGCCCTCCTTAGGCTTTGGATTTTATTCTGCATTTGATGGGATGCTGTTGGAGAATTCCCAGTGGGAGAATGTTTCAATCCTATTTGTACTTAGGAAGATTAACATGGCTGTTGTGCAGAGGGTCAGTGGCAGGTGTGGACAAGAGTAGGGAGATCAGTTAGGGGGTCAATGCAGGAGCCAAAATGAAGGATGATGGTAGCTGTGTTGTGGTGGTAATTGTGGAAATACAATGAAGTGATGAAATGAAATGGATTGGGGGTGAGGAAAGAGAGAGACCAGGCATTGAGGCTTTTAATATGAAACTGTGAATGATGTAACATTTACAGAGGAAGAAAAGAATGGAGAGAAAGAAATTTTTGGAGTGTTGAGATAAAAAAAAATATTTATTTTTTGACAACATGAAATGTCTATGAGAACTATGAGTAGAGGTGGGTGTCAAATATGAATATGGAATTCAGGAAAAAGTCTTGGCTAAAGGCATAAGTTTGATGGCATCAGCATATACCACAAGAATGAAGAAAAGTGTGTGGGACTGAGCCCTGGGCATTTCAAAATCTAGAAATCACAAACGGGAAAATAAGCCAGAAAAGGAGACTAAAAAGAAGAGCCCATTGAATTAAGAGGCCATTGAAAACCAGGAGAATATGGTGTTCTGGACACTGAGTGAATAAAGTATTAGAAGAAGAAAAAACTGATTGTATCAAATGTTGATAAACTGGGACTGATAATTGGACTTGGACATGCAATGATGTTTGCTAACCTTATCAGTGGCTTCAGTGAAGTGGAAGGGAAGAAAATAGAGACCTAGGTAGAATGTTTGAAGAAAAAACATGAAGACAATTGAGAACAACAAATTTAGACAAATCTTTCAAAGAATTCTTATAATGGATTTAGAAGAAAAGGACCTATATTGGATGGGGGTGTGAATTATAGTGTTTTAAGGTTGGAGATGTGTTTAATTGAGCATGATTCAATAGCAAAGGACATATGCACTGGTAAATTGGGAAGGGGCTGCAAATGTAGGATTGGAATGAATAGATAGAAGTAGAGCATGCACATTTATGAGTAAAGAAGTGAGAAGGAATAATGCCAGTTTAGATCCTGGTCACAGTTGGAAAGGTCACTTTAGATGAGATCAACACCAGGATACCCAGGGGAATCAGATGGAAGGCTGATGTAGAAACACTATCACATTCAGTGTCACTTAGACTTCTCCTAATTGTATACATTTCCTCAGTGAAAAGAAGATAGTGAAAAGGGAAGAAGGAATGCCAGTGGTGTAAAGAGGGAGGAGATATTAAGAAAGAGGCATTTGGCAAATGAGATAGTCAGTTGATCAAAGAACCAGAGCAGAGAGATCCTAAGGACTCACCTGACTTCTGTGTTCAAAAATTAAAATGAAGCTAGGCACTGTAATTTTATGTTTTTCTCTATAAATTCTTGGAAGAAGAGAGGTACATAGGAGTTGAGGGGATTTTGAAGGTGATTTTAAAAATGGACTGTGGAACATAAGTTGAAGGAGAAAGTCAGATAGCAGGGCTGGGGATGTAGCTTGGTGGAAGAGTTTGCCTAACAGGTGCAAGGTCCTGGATTCAATCCCCAGCATCACAAAAACAAAAACAAACAAACCAGAAATCAAGAAACAAAACCAGGCTCTGGAGCCAGGTGGTCTCATTCAATCCAGATCCAACAGAGTTCAGGAAATAATTGCACCTCTCTGTGCACCAGAGGTTATATGAACAGGGATAATAGCAGTACATTTTTTCATGGAGTTTTTTATTCTAGAACCACATATTAACATATTGTCATATGTCATATACTATATGTAATATATTGAATGCATATTTCTAATAAAATTATATATAATTTATGTGTTAATTTAAGTAAAGCTCTAGATCAATGTGTATATACATAAATTGTGTATATGTGTATAGAGAAGTGTAGAGGAGAGCGAGAAAGAGATTAACTTTGGCATAGTTTTAATTGTAAACACCAGAATCAAATTTGACTCACATAAGCCAGAAGACTCACTGGGGAGACAGGACAGTGGACTTGGGGAATGACAACGTTCTCATAAAAGAGACTGGTGTAGGCAGTGCTGGTTGGGTGATCAAGCCCTACATGCTTTTAAACTTTTCTTACAGCCTTGCTTATACTTAAGCTTTACTTGAGGTTCAAAGTTGGCAGAAAGAGCATCAGATTGGCCTAGATTAGGACATAACTTGTAGTTAATTATAGGGGCTGGTGAGAAGAGAGAATTTTCCAGAAAGAGGCTACTAGAATCTCTGCAACTTACCCAATGGACTGTATTTATCATTCCACCTAGACTATACGATGTGATGCAGAAAAATTTGCTCTAAAGGAAATTATGATATTGTGGGGAAGGGAGAGTTGATGAAGTCAAATAAATATCCAATTCATGAGCCTAGTTGGGGTAATGGTATGGACACCCAACAACGCCAAGAAGCACCAAATATCTGAGGGAGAGGAGACAGGCAGCTCCAGGGCCTGATAAGACTGGGTAAGATCCTCAAGGCATAAATTTTCACTTTTATCAACTCAAGGTCTGCCATCTCAGGGTACCACAGCACTATGCCCCAATGTCTGAATGAGGACTTTCCCCAAATACAAACAAGGTCATAAGAATCTGCAGACTTTATAGTTATTTTGGTTCCTTATACCCCATAAGTATGTCAGGTCTCAGATCTTAGTGAGTAGGATTACTTGTTTTCAATTTGCTGCTCAAAGTTGTAGTAGATGATACACAATTGTGTTTGTGTGTGTGTGTGTGTGTGTGTGTGTGTGTGTGTGTATGTTTTCAGCGCTCTCCTCCTATAACATATATTCATTATATATTCATTATTGTTGTCTTGCACATGTGGGCTATAGCCACTTCATGTTTCCATAGTAACGAGAAATTCTTCAGAAAGGTGTTGCTGCTGAGTGTGTGTTGAAGTCCATCCTTGCAATTTAATACACGAGTTAATTTCTGCTCTCCCATCCTTCACTACTGATTGGCTCTAGTGACAAAATGGTTGGAATTTTCTACATTTATCCTCTCACATGAATTGTTAAAAATGAAATATACATTAGGAACACTTGAGACCATCATTCATAAGGAGGCATTTTTCTGATTTCTATTTTTTTAAAGCATTTTTAATGTCGGGCTCAATCAAATCAACTATAAAACCATTTAATTGAAAGACTCTACTTTCGGCTACCATTGTTAAGTACCTATTTTATTTTGAAGTCAAAAAACAGTTTATATGTTAAAAGGCCAAAAAAAAAAAATACTAAATATTTTATTCCAAGTAATTTGTCATTTGTGTAATTCTTGACATTACTTCTGACACTACATATTTTTACCCTTAAGAATCCAGCATAGGAATTAAAAAAAAATATTTTTATTTATAAATAATTTTGCACTTACAGAAAATTTGATAAAAATAAGAGTAGTGCAAAGATGTGAAAATAACAATAACACAAAGAACACTCATATACCTTTTACCCAAATTCACCTTTTACCCAAGATGTTGTTAATAGTTTACCTCCTTTGCTTGTGTGTGTGTGTATGTGTGTGTGTTTATGTGTGTGTGTGTGTACCTGTGTTTTGTTTTCTGAATCATTTGAAATTAAGTTTCAGACTGAAGGTGGTGGTGTATGCCTGTAATCCCAGTTACCCAGGACTGAGGCAAGAGAATCACAAGTTTGAGGTTCACCTCAGCAACATAACAAGACCCTGTCTCAAAATCAAAAATAACTTTCCTATGTTCATATATGGAAACATCACAGTGAATTGCCACAATATGTACAACCACAAGAATGAGATCCTAATTAGAATAAGATATATTACATGTATGTATAATATGTCAAAATATACTCTACTGTCATGTATATCTAAAAAGAAAAAAATTTTAAAAGGTTGAGGATGTAGCTCAGTGATAAAGTACCTCTGAGTTCAATCCCCAATATTGCCAAAAAAATCAAAGTAGTTTTCATACATTAAAGTCCTTTATCCTTAAAGACTTCAAAGTAAATTTCTGAACAATGGGGGTATCCTATTATATAACTGTAGTGGAAAGTTATCAATTTCATAGAGTATTTTGCATTCCAATTTTGCCTGTTGATCCAATACTGTCTTAATGGTGTATTTTCCCCTCATAAAATCCACTTTAGGATTAGTTTTTATATTTAACTCTTATACATCAGTTTCCTTTAATCTTAAACATTTTGTCTTTTTTACATAAACATTTTCAAGAATAAAGTTCCTTCTTTTTAAATAGAAAGTTTCTTATTTTGATTTTGTCTGATGTTCTCTCATGTTCATGGCTGGGATCCTACATAAGTGATATTTCCTTCCCAGGTTTCCTGTCTTGAGCCACATGATATCCGATGGTATCCATTGATGATGTTGATTTTGGCCACCCAGTCAATATATTGTCCAGTTTCTGTCCTGAATTGTTACCAACCAACAATCTGTGTCTATATTCTTTATGAACATACAAGTATAACATCCCTTTTATAAATTTTCTCCTAGACTGAATATGCACTGAAAATTCTTGCTTAATCCAATTTTTACCACAATGGTTGCAAAATCATAATTTTTCCAATTCTACCATGTCCTCCATGTTTAACATTTGAGCTTTCTTCATATCTATCTATCTATCTATCTATCTACCTACCTATCCATTTATCTATTTATCTCTCTCAATTATTCATCAATTTATTATTTGCAAGGACTAATAGCTTGTTCTTTCTTATCATGGCTTTCAATTCTCCACTATTCTCAGTTAAAATGGTACTCAAATTGTCCTGAATTTGGCCAAGGGGAGCCCCTTTGTTCTGGCTTCTTTGTCTTTGTGATTTGCCCCATATCAATTGTAAGCACCTTTTTGCTTTCTGATATCAAAAGGCATCTGATGGTTCCAGGCCTGGAACCATCCACTGGTTGGTGGAACTATGGATGGTATTAGAAACCACGGTCTTCATACTAGGTATAGCCAGTGCCTTTGAGTATATATTACATCAGTGATGTTTTTAGGTGATCTACTATTAATTATAAATAATGTATTTATATTTAACCACTTGCTCCCATATAAATGAGTTTACTTGAAGATGTTCCATACATTTTTTTTTTGGTATGAGATTGGGTGCCAATTTTCATTTGGTTGAACTTCAGAAAGATGTATTTTAAAGAACCATGACTTCCATGAATTCATTCTGTCCCAAATTGTCAAGTATCTAACCAGAAGCTGCTGTGGTGATAATCTTTTCACAAATGGGTCTTTTGTGGTCAGTCTTTCCTGTCTGCTGTGAGGTTTCTTTTAAAGCGAACTCTTTGCTTGGTTTGGCTGATGTGGACACTAAAGGCTGAAGTAGAGGAAAATGGGCTAATTTTTAAAGCTTATCCTTGCTTAAGAGGAATGAGTCATTCTGGGCCTGAGTTACACAGGGCCATAGAAAATATACAGTCTTTCCTTCTCTTCACTGTGTTGAAACATTCGCCTTAGGCATTTCTTCTTCTTTTTTGTTCCTTGGCAAAGTCATAAGGCACTAGGAGTCTGGCTGGAATAAAATCTTGTGGGTAGATGTTCTGAGGCAAGTTCTAGTATAGATACAGCCTTCCTTTCTCCAGCAGTCAGGGAAAAAAGACGAGACTGAAATATTCATCAACAACCATGTATGAATAACATCACACATAAGAGACAGATCACTTTGTACAAATTTTGTCTTTTGACTAGAAGTTTGTTTCTTTTCATTTTTCAGCAGTTCTTTCTCAGTGGAATGAAAAAATTGAAACACAGGAAAATTTTCTTGGTTTTATTATTTATAATAAGTTTTTTTGCCTAAACTTTCATAGAAACTTCTCTTTTTCTAAATAAGCTGAAGGAAAGGTATCTCCATTTTCTTTAGGGTTTTCATGGTAATGATCAAGTTAAAGTATTGAGAGCTTGATGAAAATCGCTTGTATTATATAATTTTAGAAGTAGGAAGACATTTTATTCATAAATATTAAATGCCTTTCTGGTCCCATATATCCTGTAATAACATGGTTTATTTATTATTTTTTGTTATCATTAACTATTGCTTTAGCACCTATTCTTAATTTATAGTATCTGAGTAGTTAAGCTTAAAATGTATCTGTTTCGCTATAGAACTATACATCATTATTTGTCATCTATTTCTCATCTGTTTGCGTACCTACTTACCTATCATTATTTTCAACACTTCAATGACCGTAATATAACTTTTTAAAAGCTTGTTTGGTTTATAAAGTGACCAAAGCATAGGAAAGACTAAGCTTAGATTATATAAATACAGAATCCTAAAATTATTGGGGAAACATATGTAGTTTCTTTCCTATATTTATGAAAGCTTTTATTTTAATTTTTTGTAGAAATCTTCAAATCATAGACTAGTAGAATGAGTGTAAAATGTTAAGGTCATCCAGCTCCAATTGCTAGTTACTGCCTGCTTGGTCTATGAAAATTCCAGGCATCCACTATCTATCCTATGCTTGAACTCCTTCCATGTTATTGAGGAAAATGCCAATTTAAGAGCAATCATTTCCAGGCATGAGCATTTTTTGAAAATTCTTCCCTGAATTACCAATAAATTCATTATTATTGTTATTGTTATTACTGAATTAAAATTGGTTCAATCTCTATTTTCTTAGTCACAAATATTTTCTAAACTGTTTTCACAAGGACAGATCTCAACCTTTTCAAGTTACCCAGTGTAGGAATGGAAATATTCTATTTTCTACCCATTCTATGTCAATAATTATAGAAAGAGATTATTCTGTTGATGCACAAAGTTTTTCATGTATTTGGTTAAATAAAAACTGTAATATCCAACAATTTTTCATTCTACTACTTGGACATAAGTACAAGATTTTACATTTAATAATATCAAATTTCTCCTTGTAGGATTTGTTATATCACTTTACTTGAAATATGTGTATGTTCTCATTTTCTCATTCAGGGTATTAGCTATCCCTTTTTATTTTACACCACCATGGAGTTCCACAGGCTTAAAATATTTTTTTAGTTGTTTTCATGACTCACCTGTTTTGCACCTCTGAACTAGCTTTGACTTCTCTTCTTTAGTCATCTTGTAGGGTCATTATTCTATGTCTTTTGCTGTTATTGCACAGGGTCCTGAGCTAAGCCTTCTTGTATTCTCAATCTCCACATTACTGTTGAGGTGCTTCTATTCATTTTCCTGTAGAGCTCCTTAATCTAGAATCCATGGAGAAGATTCAGGAATTCATAACCATTGTCATGAATATTTTCATTTGGTTCTATACATCCAACAGGACTTGAAAGACAATCATGAACAAAAAAATTGACCTATAGACTGTCATTTGGTATATATACATCTTCATTGTAGTCCACTGTTATGGCCCTCACAAAGCCCAACACAGTGATCAACCAATACTATCTGATTCATATATTTTCTGAGTATATCTATGACCTCTATTATTTCAAACAAGGCTGGACTAAGATAAGAGTTTATAGTGAGTAAATACAGATTGCCCTCTAGTTAGTTTCCATTAAACAATGCCTCTTGGGTAATACAATTCAACAAGCTACAAATCCTAATTGTAGAGCTTTTCTCCAATGTGACCACGTGTCCAACACCAGAAATGTTGTCAGATGCCACACATGTTCCCTGGACTTTGTCTCCATCTGAATATTGCTTCTATTTTATTTTTTATGTTAATTTTTTAAAGAAGTTTTTTCATACAAGTGTATTAGGTAATAATGTCTGTCTCATTCTACCATCCTTCCCATCCCCACTGCCTCACCAGTCCACTCTTCTCTGCATAATACAAATGCATATTGCTTGTAGACATTCAGTCTCCTAGTCTTTTGTGGATAGGTAAAAAAATTATAGTTAGGAGAAATAAGTTTTGATATTCTGTTGCACAGTAGGGTGAATGTAGTTTATACTGCATTATACTTTTCAAAACAACTAGGTGGGAGGATTTCAAATGTTCTCATCACCAAGAAAGGATAAATGTTTCAGGTAATGGATATGTTAAATACTCTGATTTGATTACTGCACATGATATGCATATATTGGAATATCAAATTTAACTCTACAGATATGTAAAATTATTACATTTCAACTAAAAATAAAACCAATAGAATAGTAAAAGCTCAGAGTCTAAAACAAAAAATCATCCACATCCAGAGAAACTCAGTTCATTTAAGGAAACATTTATATAAGCAAAAAACAAAAAACAAAATAAAACCAAACAACAACAACAACAACAAAAACTTCTTCATAACACCACAGGTCCATAATAGAGATATGGGGCAACAAGATTGGCAAGAACAAAGAGGAGGGATATGCCACTGTGGTTGGTCTGCCATGATCTATTTCCTGTGAACCTAATCTTGTTCCCACTAATTACTAATTTTCTTTCCAAAAGCTCACATCCCAGTCAATTAACCATTTGCTTCAGAGCCCTGCCTTAATTCTATAATAACTTAACAATTCTGAGAAATAAAAGAATAAAAAGAGAAAATATCACACATCAGTGGTTTGTGGAAGGAAACTTCCAAAACTTTTTGAAACCTGGATAACATTTATTCTTCACTAACATCCCTTTAATGATTACTGATGGTAGCCAAGGGCTCTCAGCCACAAGTTCTTGCAGTACCTTAGAACAATTCATCTGGGTCCAGAAAATTGGATTCATTTTGAGTAGCTGGGTGCTTTTACAATCTCTTCACTTATCTTTCAGTTTCAATTCCCCATACCCAATATATTTTCCACTCTTTCCAGTCTGAAGATCATTCTCTTTGACAGGGAAGACAGAAATAAAATAGGAGATTCCTATTTCCTCTCTTTCTTGTTTGCTAACTTTATACCATCTGCTCATAATCAATAGGATTACTGCTTAGTTTTTTCCCTTGAACAGGAGGGAACTAAAAACATGTTCTTATCCTCAGCTTCTTCCAAACTTTTGTATCTTTATGACATAATACTAATCTTTGTTAGCTAATGTATGTCCTCATATTTGTAATTCTTTGGTTGTCACATTTGTTTTGGGAAGATTGAAAAATTCTCAATTTAATATTCATTTTAAGTGTTCATGTGTACATACTAGAAGGTCATTTAGTGGTCATATGTATCCTAAATCTCTAGCTGAGGTGCTCTATGGCTAGATAACACCCTTCTAGGTGACAAGCTAATAAATGAACTAGGGCTGCTATTCAAACCCTTCTACTGGTTTGAAGGATATCCATCTTTCCAGAAGTCTCTCTGTTCATCTTTTCAGTAACACAATCATTTTCCCCAGAGAAAGCACTTCAACTTATTTATCTATCCTGCAAGAGGTTTTCTACACCTATACGTACATATTTATTGTTTTTACACAAATGGTAGTATATCAGAGTTGCCATTACAACCTATCCCAGACTGAAGGGCTGTAGCAATGGAAATTTGTTTCTCATAGTTCTGGAGGTTTAAAGTCCAAGATCATGCATGTTTCTTTGAGGTCTCCCTCTTTGGCTTTCAGTAGATCACCTTCATGTTACGCTGTCACATGATCACCCCCTTGGTTTGTGTGCATTGTCCTCTTCTAGTAAGAGCATCAATCATTGGCTTTAGGGTCCATCCATCTGACTTCATTTTTCCTTAATTACCTCTTTAATTGCCTTATCTCCAAATACAGTCATAACCAGAAGCTTTGGGATTACGACTTCAGTATGTGAAGTTTAGGAGGGACATAATTCAGTGCAGAGCAGGTGGTTTGCCAGAAACAATGATCTCATTTTTATTTTTTCCCTTAAAAATACATCTTAGAGATTTTAGATCTTTTAGGATACACAAAGTTATGCTGATTTAAAAAAAAACTACACATTTTACTATTTAAATGTGCCATTATAAGTTATAATCCATGTATGTATAATATGTAAAAATATGTAAAAATAAGCTCTACTATCATGTATATCTAAAAAGAACAATAAAAAATAAAAGAAAATGTGTCATCATATTATTAACCATTTACTTAATGGTGAAAACAGGTCTCCTTCAAAGTTTTAACAACATCTCAGAGGGATTCAACAAAGAATGTTATGGATAGGTCATTCTGCACATATGCTGATATTTACATCAGATATTTTCTCAATAATGAAATATAGGTAAAGGTAAAAAAAATGAAAAGTACTTAATTTTTCTCCAATTAGTGTTAATTTGTGTTCCATAAAGTTGTACTAATTTATACCTTTAGTAATAAGTATAAAAGGGCCTGTGTGCTATTGAACTATGATAGTTGTGAATATACATAGGGAAAAACTACATATTCTTGTTATTTTAATTTTGCATTATTTATTATGAATAGGTAAGTATCTTTTTATATTTTTAATGTTTTTAAATTTTTTTAATTTGTTCTAATTTTTTATACATGACAGTAGGATGCACTTTGACACATGGTATACAAATGGAGCACAACTTCTCATTCCTCTGGCTGTACGTGGTACAGAGTCACAAGGGTAATATAAGCATATGAGTGTATAAGATAATAATATCTGTCTCATTTCACCACCCTTCCTATCACCACACCCTCTTCCTTCCCCTAAATCCACTCTGTATAATCCAAATTTCCTTCATTCTTCCCTACACCCACCCTATTATGGGTCAGCATCTGCTGATCAGAGAAAATATTTGGCTTTTAGTTTTTTGGGTTTAGCTTATTTCACTTAGCATAAAATTCTCCAGCTCCATCCATTTACCCGGAAATGCCATAAATTTCATTCTTCTTTTAGGTTTAGTAATATACCATTGTGTATATATACCACATTTTTTAATTCATTCATTGTTAAAGGGCATCTAGATTGGTTCCATTGTTTAGCTATTGTGACCTGAGCTACTATAAACATTGATGTGGCTGTGTAATTCTAGTATGCTGATTTTAAGACCTATGGGTATAAACCGAGGAGTGGGATAACTGGGTCAAATTGTGGTTCCATTCCAAGATTTCTGAGGAATCTCCACACTATTTTCCATAGTGATTGAACCATTTGCATTCCCACCAACAATGTATGAATGTACCTTTTTCCCCCACATCCTTGCCAACAGCTATTGTTGTTTGTATTCTTGATAATTGCCATTCTGATCATAGTGAAATGAAATCTTAGAGTAGTTTGGATTTGCATTTCTCTAATTGCGAGATGATGAACATTTTTTCATATGTTTGTTGATTGATTGCAATTCTTCTGTGAAATATCTGTTCATTTCCTTAGTCCATTTATTGATTGGGTTATTTGTTTAAGTGTTAAGTTTTTTGAGTTCTTTATATATCTTGGAGATTAGTTCTCTATCTGATGTGCATGCGGTAAAGATTCTCCCATTCTGTAGGCTCTCTTTTCACATTATTGATTGTTTCCTTTGCTGAGAAGAAGCTTTTTAGTTTGTATCCATCCCATTTATTAATTCTTAATTTGACTTCTTGTGCTTTAGGAGTCTTGTTAAGGAAGTCAAGTCCTAAGCCAACATGATGAAGATTTGGGACTGGTTTTCTTCTATTATGTACAGAGTCTCAGTTCTAGTCTAAGGCTTTGATCCATTTTGAGTTGATTTTTGTGCAGGGTGAGAGCGGTTTAATTTCATTTTACTGCATATGGATTCCAGTGTTCCCAACACCATATGTTGAAGAGGCTATCTTTCCTCTAAGGTATGTTTTTGGCACCTTTGTCTAGTATGAGATAACTCTATTTATGTGGGTTTGTCTCTGTATTTTTTATTCTGTTTCATTAGTCTGCTTGTATATTTTGGTGCCAATACTGTGCCTTTTTTTTTTTTTAACTATTGCTCCATAGTATAGTTTAAGGTCTGATATCGTGATACCTCCTGCTTCACTCTTCTTGTTAAGGATTGCTTTGGGTTTTTCTGGGTCTCTTATTTTTCCAAATGAATTTGATGATTCCTTTCTCTATTTCTATGAGGTATGTCATTGGTATTTTAATATGAATTGCATTGAATCTGTATTACGCTATTGGTAGTATTGCCTTTGACAATGTTAATTCTGCCTATCCAAGAACATGGGAGATCTTTCCATCTTCTAAGGTCTTCTTCAATTTCTTTCATTAGTGTTCTGTAGTTTTCATTGTAGAGATTTTTCACCTATTTTGTTAGACTGATTCCCAAGTACTTAATTTTTTTGAGGCTATTGTGAATGGGGTAGTTTTCCTATTTTCTTTTGCAGTGGATTCATCACTGATGTATAAACATACATTTGATTTACAGATGTTGATTTTAACCCTGCTACTTTGCTGAAATCATTTATGAGTTCTAGAAGTTTACTGGTGGAATTTTTTGGATGTTCTAAATATACAATCATGTGGCCAGCAAATAATGATAGTTTGAGTTCTTCTTCTCCTGTTCCTATCCCTTTAATTTATTTTGTCTGTCTAATTGCTTTGGCTATAGTTTCAAGGATTATGTTGAATAGAAGTGGTGAAAGAGGGCATCCCTGTCTTGTTTCAGTTTTTATGGGGAATGCTTTCAGTTTTTCTCCGTATAGGACAATATCGGCTTGGGTTTAGCATAGATAGCTTTTACAATGTTGAGGTATGTTCCTACTATCCCTATTTTTTCTAGCGTTTTGAACATGAAGAGGTGCAATATTTTCTCAAATGCTTTTTTGGCGTCTATTGAGATGATTACATGATTCCTGTCTTTAACTCTATTGATGTGATAAATCGTTGTTGATTTCCATATGTTGAACCAGCCTTGCATCTCTGGGATGAACCACACTTGATTGTGTTGCACTATCTTTTTGATGTGTTTTTATATGTGGTTTGCCAGAATTTTACTGAGAACTTTTTACATCTATGTTCCTTAGGGAAATTAATCTGAAGTTTTCTTTCTTTGATGTGTCCTTGCCTGGTTTTGGTATCAGGGTGATACTAGCCTAATAGAATGAATTTGGAAGGGTTCCATCCTTTTCTACTTCATGGAATAATTTGAGGAGTATTGGTGTTAATTCTTCTTTGAAGGTCTTATAGAACTTGGCTGAGAATCCATCTGATCCTTAACTTTTCTTCATTGGTATGTTTTGATGGTGTCTTGCATTTCATTGCTTGAAATTGATCTGTTTAAATTTTGTATGTCCTCCTAATTTAATTTGGGTACATCATAATCTCTAGAAATTTGTCAATGTCTTTGAGATTTTCTACTTTAGTAGAGTATAAATTTTCAAAATAGTTTCTGATTATCTTCAGTATTTCAATAGTGTTTGTTGTGATATTTCCTTTTTCACCACGAATTTTGGTAATTTGTGTTGTGGACAATTTGATTCTTGAAATTGAGAAGAGTTTGTTTGATGTATGTAGATGCTCCGTTGTTTGGGGCATATATTATTTCCAATTGTTATGTCTTGTTGAGGTATGCTTCCCTTTAGCACTATGATATATTCTTTTCATCTCTTCTGACTACCTTTAAGTTCACTTTGTCTGATATGAGGATGGAAATCCCTGCTTGTTTATACAGTCCATGTGAGTGATCTTTTTTCTCAACTTTTCACCTTCAGTCTGGGGATGTCTTTTTCTGAGAAGTGGGTCTCTTGAAGATAGCATATTGTTGGGTCTTTTTAAAATCCAATCTGCCAGTCTATGTCTTTTGATTGATGAGTCTAGTCCATTAACATTCACTGTTATTAATGAGATATGATTTGTATTCCCAGTCATTTTAGTTTATTTGTGGTTTTTAACTTGATTTTGTTTCTCCATTAATTGACTTTTCTGTTAGTGTAGTTCTTCCCTTTTCTGGATTTCACTGTTTTTTTTGTTTTTTCATTTCTTCCTCATGGAATGTTTTGCTGAGAATGTTCTGTAGTACAGGCTTTCTAGTTGTGAATTCCTTTAACTTTTGTTTATGGAAGGTTTTCATTTCATCTTCAAATCTGAAGCTTAGTTTTGCTGGGTATAAAATTCTCAGTTAGCATTTATTATCTTTAGGAGCTTGATTTATGTTATTGTAGGAACTCCTGGCATTGAGGGTCTGGGTTGAAAAATCAGTTGAAATCTAAATTGGTTTACTCCTATATGTAATTTGATTTTTTTTTCTCACAGTCTTTAAAATTCTATCTTTATTCTGTATTTAGTCATTCTCATTATAATGTGCCTTGGTGTGGGTCTGTAATTTTGTATATTTGGGGTCCTCTAAGCCTCTTGTAGTTGATTTTTCATTTCATATTTTAGATTTGGGCAATTTTCTGATACTATGTCATTGAAAGGATTGTGTATTCCTTAGGTTTCTATCTCATGCCTTCATCTATTCTAATAAATCTTAAATCTGGTATTTTCATGTTATCCCACATTTCTGAGAAATTCTGTTCATGGTTTCTTACCATCTTCTCTGTACAGTCAACTTCACTTTCAAGAGTATATATTTTGTCTTCATTGTCTAGGTTCTGTATTCTAAGTGACATAGTCTCTTGGTGATACTTTCCATTGAATTTTTAATTTGGTTTATTGTTTTCTTCATTTCAAGGATTTCTGCTTGATTCCTTTTGGTAATCTCTGCATCTTTATTGAAGTGATGTTTCACTTCCTCTATTTTCTCTCTGATACCATCTTTTTTTTTTTTTTTTTTGAAGATCAATCTAACTATGTACCTTCTAAACTCCTTCTCTGACATTTCTTCTACTGCATTGTCTAGGATTTTATTGTTGGAACATATTGGTTTGAGGTGCTTTGTTCCCTTATTTTTTCATGTTGTTTGAGTGTCTTCCCATCTAGCAGTGTGGATCTGAGGCAGTACAGTTTCTAACCTGTAGTCTTGTAGTGTCCCTGAAGGTTTCCAGTACCTCACCTTTAAGGGTGAGACCCATATTAACAGCACTCAAAGCAAACAATACACAACCTTAAATCAAATAGCTCCTGTTAAGGCATCTACAGTTTTGTCACAATAAATTATGTGTTCAATCATTGTCTACAGTATAAACAGTAAGTTTGTTATAAGGGTTTACCATTTCCAGTGATGGACAAAGTGGGAACAAAAGTAGTGTAGGATGTAATATTTATGAGGGAGAAGGAGAGAAGATAGAGGTAAAAATTTATAGTAGGGACAAAGGAGGAATTAATAGAGGTTGGCTGTTAGCATGAGAGAAGTGAGAAAGAGAATCAAGGGAGACAGATAAGTGAGAGAAAAATACAAATTTTAAAGAAAAGAAAGTAAAAAAATATAAGAATATACAACAAAACCGTAATACACTATTCAGACATTTGATTCCTCAATAACTTGATGTGTAAAAAATATTTGAATTCAAAGATGGTAGAAATATGAGAGGGAAAAAAAAAGGAAAGTATCAATGTAAAATTGAAGGATTGGTTCTGTTGGCTTTCAAAAATTTTCTCAGCTTCCCTTTTCCACTGATAGGTGGGGTTGTCTGAAGTGTTTTGGTAGCTCAAGTCCAATAGGTGCAGGACTGGTTGGCTGGGAGAGGTGACAGCAAGATGCCCTCATACCCTCTTCCAGTCTTCCCATCTTCCCATCCCTGAGTACTTGAGGACTTACCAAGGTGGAGAGAGCCCAGTTTTCTCCAGTTTCTCCAACCTATGTTCCCAATATCTGGCTTTCCACAGGTTTGTCAGACCCAGACTGGCCCAAGCAGACCCAACTGTAATCTGACTGATCTGGCCATGCCCCAAGGTGGCAGCAAAGGTGGCAGCAAACTTGGAGGCCCCTTGGCCCTGCATTCCCAGACCCTGGCTGGTATCCATGGTACACATGGTAGCAGCCATGTGTAACCAAACCTGCCTGTACACTGACAATGAACTTCCAGGCTGCAGCAGGCAGTAGGTGATCCATGGGCACTCTTCAGGTTGTCTTTGGGCAGTTTTCAGGCAAATGACAGGTGAACAGTGGAAGGACTTCAGGCTGTAGGCAATGGGCAGGTGAAAGTTGAGCAAACCAAGAAATGGTGAATGATTGCTACAGTCAGTGGCTATCTGTGCTCAAAAGGCAGGTCATATGTTGACAAATGGAGGACAATCATAGAGGATAAAGTGTTGAGGGGCAAACAGCAGGGGATCAGTGGACAGCAACTGGTGCCTTGAAGAGAAACAGTATTGCTTAAATCCCAAGTTATGGGGCGACAAGGAAAGCAGCCTCCCTCTAGTTTGCCATCTAGGATCCTCAGATGGGGTACTCTTGAAAGAACTTCTCAAGTCTCACACAAATCAGAACTGTTCTGAAGCTTCTGTAGCAACTGGGCTTACACACAATCTCATACTGAACATCAACAGAGCATACAAACTACATTGACTCAGGGTGATTCCTAAAAAAACATGTGTTCAAATAATGTTACCATCATCACAAACAGTCTCAAATACGGCGTGCCTACCTGATCTATTTTGAATATGTTTAAGAAACAAGTATTTGTATTTCATTTTTCACAAACTGACTTTTCACATACTTTCCAATTTTTATAGCTTTTCTAATACTTTTTAAGTAAGTAATAGAAATGTTTACACATAAAGGAAATTGACATATATACAAATGCTTCCACAATTTGTTGTTTATTTATAAACTTATTTTTTCTTCAAACAGAAATGTTATGTTCTATTGTTGCATTTATAAATATATTATTATATAGTTCCTGGAATTTTGTGCCATACTTAAATGGCCTTCGTCATTCTAAGATCCTGAAAGAATTTTGCATATTCCGTTGTTTTGTTTTCCCCTAGCAGTTTATAGTTGATTTTTCATCTATAATTCTTTAATCCATCTGGAATTTATTGTGTGTGAAACAGAAATTCAAATTAATTTATTTTTTGCTAACGGCTAACATATTTCCCTACTTTAATAACTAGTAACCCATATTTTCTTACTTAAATTAAAATGTTTTTTTACATGGAAAAATTGCCCTAAGGTGTTAGATGGCTTTCTGGATTTTCTATTCTGTTCTATCCTTAGAAGCATGTTCCACTTTGTTTCATATTGTTACCTCTATAATGTGGCTTAATAATCAATGGAAGGTAGTCCTATGTATTTGTTTCTAGAATTATTACAGATATTTTGCAGACTGATTAATATTAATAAGATTAATACTGGAAGAGTTGTCTTCATTATATTGTTGGGTTTTTCTATTCAAGAATATAGCAAAAGTAGGCTAGAAATGTAGTTCACTGGTAGAAAGCTTGCCTTGGATGGTATGGATGAAACCTTGGATTCAATCCTCAGAATCACAGAATAATAATAATAACAACACAAACAATGGAGCAGAACTTTCCATTTGAAGAAACATCTTTTGTGTCTTTAGCATTTCAGAGTTTTCCTTTTTTAACTGGTGCCCATTTCTTAAGTTTGTCTTCAGTACTTCAGTTATTTTGTTGTTACTATTAATGTTTTTTTCTCCCATCATATTTCATAACTCATTGTTATTTGCATCAAGGAGACTTTTGGTATTCAATATATTTTATTATAGTTCTTAAAGCACCAGCATTTTCTGTAATATGTGTACATATATAAAATATATTTTCACATGTAGAGAGATTTCATCTTACTTTTTTGCTATAGAATTTAGCATAATGATACATCAATGCAGACATTTAAAAATGATATTTACAATGCTTTTCCACCCAGTTATGCTCCAGAATAAACTGAAATTTCATATTTAAAATAATGGTTTTATCATAAAAATATGTTATTTCCTACAAAGTGTCTACCATTTAAACCCCATGATCATACAGTTGTTATTTAAACATAAACATTTCATTGATGTATTATTATTGCTGGTTTGCTTCAGAGTAAGATTATAAATAAATATGAAAATGGAAAGTATGTAATCTTAAAAATGACTTAAGATAATTGAGTCCTTTAATACCTTTGGCTAAAACAACAAAACTGGAACATCACAACAAGAAATGGTCCCGGTTTTTTTTGTGTGTCTGAGTGTGAAAATTATCATTATGGAAGCCTATTTTATTTCATACTTACATAAAATACAAATATTTGCAATCACGAGTGTTCCTATTCTGTCATTTGTTTGAGATTCGTAACCTCATAAAAAAGTCGATTTGCTGGCAGACCTCATTCATTGACTGGAATATCTCTTTGTGGACGTGTGTTGAGTTTCTCATTCTGGGACTTGTAATGATGATTATGATGTATTAGAAGAATAAACACATTGAATAAATGAGCACTTTTCCCCTGAGGAGATCATAAAATATATGAGACTGACTACTCTTCAGAGAAATTTTGGTGGCAAATAACCAAATAACTTTATCACAATAACAGCTCTCACACCTCCTTAGATAGTGTCCTTTATCCTGTGACTCATTCATTATATTATGATTCCTTTTACACTGATAATCAGTATGATATAACTCACATTTATCTGCTCTCTGATTTCTTACAGTTACCACTCTTTTCTCACCAACTTCATTGTAATTTCTCTGGTAGGAAGAACTATTCATTATAACTCTTATTTTTCTCATTGCTATCTTTCCCATCCATCAACTCCCAGTGCTTAAAATAGTTCTGGGCACACCATGATCAGAAATTATTATTTACTTAAAAACTCAAGTTTTGATTGATTTAATTAATTAAAAAAACTAATTGCCTGTGGTTCTTCCTTGTAGTGTTTTGAGAGGATGAAAAAAATGAATATCAAAAATCTCTTGAGGAGTCTAGACCTTTTCCTCTTATATTCTTTCCACCTTCATAAAAATGTGACATTTGCTCTCATGGCATTAATGATTATGAGGATACAACCTCCAGGGATTCTCAAAGATAAATGTCTTCACATTTCCAGCTGGTATTATTGCTACAACCCTATACTCAATTACAATTTCACCTTAAAACAATAATTGTCTTCAGGTTGTAAGAGAGTAACACGTTTTAGACCAGTGACTCACCCAAACCAAACAAACAACTGACAAATCATAAACAAGCAAATCACTGTTTATGAGTTGAAAAACAATTTTATGAAGCAAGGTTTAAGAGGCCAAGATTCCAGAGAAAGTGGAACAACTTGAAAGTCAGTTCCACATTCTTTGTTTCTTTTCCCCTTGAGGTAGCTTCTAGTTTACTAAGCTGCATCAAGTGAAATGTTGAAAGACAAGCAGACAGTTTTAAAATGTTGGCAACATTTAGCAGTCAGATGAAGAGGAAAGAAAATGGGGAATCCAAGCCCATTGAGAAGGTGAGTACCCAGGGTGACCCTCAGGAATCAGCAAAGGGTCTGCTGATGCTAAAACCTCAAGTGCAACAAGAAGATCAGCAATTATTATTACTACTTTTCAGAAAACCAGTAAATTCTCTTTGGAGAAAGATGGCATCATCTGATCTTCCTCTAGAGCCAAGACAAAATGACTGAAAATAAAGAGGAAAAATGAACAAGAGAAACAGATTGACATGACTTCCAGATATTGGGAATGGCAGAAACAGACTTGGACATAACAGTGTTATAGATGACAGTTCTCTGACAAAACACTTTATCTTGTCATGTGAATTGTAGCAGAAAACAGATTAATCTTTGAAAGATCAAATATACATTAT
The DNA here is from genome assembly GCF_902686445.1 of Sciurus carolinensis. Lineage (NCBI taxonomy): Eukaryota > Metazoa > Chordata > Mammalia > Rodentia > Sciuridae > Sciurus > Sciurus carolinensis. Next base: position 74,719,808 of record NC_062213.1, on the reverse strand, counting down.
AGTACTGAAAAATCAACTAATTGAAATCAAGAACCCAATAAATGTTTTAAATAGCAGAATAGGCACAGGTTTTGTGAACTGGGAGATAGATGAGTAGAAAATATTCAAATAGATGCACAGTGAAAGAAAAAAATATGGAAAAGTAAATCAAAACCACATGTGATAGAGACAAAGTGTGATGTACATATAACTGGAATTCTAAATAGAGAGCAGAGAGAATAGAATATAAGCAATAACTGAAGAAATAATGTCTGAGAAGTTTCCAAACCGAAGGAAGATATCAAGCTACAGATTCAAGAAGAACAATGAAACTCAAGCTGGATAAAGAAAAAATATACTGAGACATTTAAACAATGCCAAAACCAAACACAAAAAGCCAAATATAAAAACATCCAGAGGAAAAGTAATTCCCATGAAAGAAGCACAAATAAAATTGTCTAACATTTCAAATGAAGAATGAAAGCCAGAAGAAAATATAATGTCATCTCAAAACAGTGAGAGAAAATACCTGCCAACCTAGAAATCTATATCTACACAAAATCATCTTAAAAAATACAGGAAACAAATGCATTCTCATGCAAACTAAGAGAAAAGACCTTCTGCATCTTGACCAAATAAAAATGTAGGATTGACTTTTATACAGAAGGAAGATCATCCCAGATAAAACCATGGAGATGTGAAAAGGAGTACAAATTCATGAAACAAAATTAATATACTGACAAATTTAAATGAATACCTGTTATAGGAAACAATAACACTGATGCCTTATGAAGGGTTAGTGTGGGAACAAACACGGTTGATATCCCACCTGATTTTCCATGTAGTTGTTGTCAGCTCCCTCACACTAATAGCCTTCTAGCTTTCAGTGTCTCCTCTCCTCTCTGCCTGAGGCCTCTCTCCAGCATCAGTAAAGTATATATCTTTAGATATGCACAGACCTGTCCAGGAGTTTACCGTGGTTATGCCCTGGGGCAGCTCTCAATAGATATCAAAAGCAAGTTGGTGGATAAATTCCCTGGTCTCCTTAGCATCTGTGGAAAATGGGTGTGATATTCTCTATAGAGGAGCCCTATTTTAGTTTCCTAGGGTTGCTAAAACAAATTCCTGTAAATTTAATGACTTAAGACAACTGAAATTCATTCTCTCATAGCTCTGGAAGGTATAAACTTGAAATCAAGGTGCCAATCTGGCCATACTCCCTTTGAATGCTCTCTGGGAGAATCCTTTCTTACCTATTTTGTCTTCTGATATCTACAGGTACTGCTAGATTTGTGGTTGCATTATTCCAACCTCTGTCTCCAACTTCACATGGTTTTCTCTTCCTGGGTTTCTCTTTTTTTCTTTTTGTATTTTGAAGGACTTATCACTGAATTGAGAACCTACCCTTATCCAAGATGACCTCAAATTCTTAAACTAATTATCACTATAAAGATCCTTTTTCCAAATAAGTCGACAATCCTGGTCCTTGGGTAAGGATATGAACACATCTTCTTAGGCGTCACCATTCAGCACACTAATATGTAAACCCTAAATCTGTGACCTGGTCATTAAGATACTCTGCTGTATTTTCTGCCTTCTCCATTGATCATCTTCTTTCTGTGATTACTTTCCAACTAAACTCTTGGAACTCTGATTCATCTCAGGATTCATTTGTCAGGGAAGTCAAGCTATGGCATATAGATGAAATAAGTTATTTGGAAACAATAGCACAAAAAGTATGAGAAGGTAGATGGATTAAAAAATTTCAAAACTATTTCATTACCTGGAGCAATGTAAAAGTATTAATTTATAGTACTCTTTAAAGTCAAGAATGAACGTTCTGATCTCAAGGATAAGCCCTAAAGTACAATAAATTAATAAATAAATAAAAGAACACATAACCAAAAGTTAATATAGAAAAATGGATCAAAATATTTTTGATATTTCTAAAAGAGGTTAAGAAAGGGAAGGAAAAAGAACTAAGATGGAAAACTAGATATCATGTAGGATCTAAAGGTCAACAAAACAGATCATTATATCAGACATAAGTATAATTAATGCTCTAATTAAAGGACAGAGTCAGAGTGGCTAAAGAGACACAACTTAAAAAGACATATCAAGCTAATACTATAAGCCAGCTACCATAACTCTCTTAAACTGACAAATTAGATGGTTATGCTAACATCATTTCTAGAGATGAAGCGAGATAATGATAAAATATCAATCTACCAGGATGAACAATAATTCTGAATTCTTACACAGTGAACAACATAGTCCTAACTTACACAAACTCCAAATGACAGAACTAAAGAGAGATACAGAGAAATCCACATGAAAGAAAGACTATAACTTGCTTCACTCAATAATTTAGAGAATAAGCAGACAGAACATCAGTGATGTTGAGGGAGATCTGAACATAACACCTCTTACACCACTGGAAAATACTGAGGAATACCCTTCTTTTCAAGAACAAATGAGGAATTTAAAAAATTTGATAGTAAACTGCACCACAAATTCCTAAAAGTTTAAAAGTAAATAATTCTCTTCTAAATTACAAGTGGTAAAATTTATCAAAGCATAATTCAGAGTATATTTTGAAAAAAAGACAACAAAGGACAAAATATTATATCATGTAGGAGAAAGATAAAGTCCTTCTTTGAAGAAAATAGGAGAAAGATAAAGTCCTTCTTCGAAGAAAAAAATATGGGCTTACATGAATTTATTTTAGAATGAAGACTGAAATTCAAGAAGCTGAAGATCTATTTCAAGATGTTAGGGGAAAAAAATCAAAAATATGAGAGAAAATCAACAAAAACAAAAACTTTTATTTTTGAAAATAATAATTTTTTTCATTTATACTCTTTAATACTATTTTCAGATTCCTTGATTGAAATAGCTGCTAATATTACAAAAAATAAAAGATGTACACTAGCAAGAAGTACAGTTTCTATTTTACCAAGCAAAGACTTTAGGAAAAAATATAGAATGGCATAGTCGATTATTCATTTTATAAAAGAAACAACTTTTATAAAATTCTCTTGGTTTGACCATGTGCTAAAGACCTGGTAACCAGTTGTGGTGCTACTGGGAGAGGGTGAATATTTGAGGATGTGATGCCTAGTTGGAGAAAGTAGGTCATTTGTGTGTGTCTTCAAACAGCATACCTGTCCCTTTCCACCACCTCTGTTTCTGCTTCCTGGCTACAATGGACCATAATTTCCTCCACCATACTGTACTATCTCAGGACAAGCCCAGAAACAAAGGAGCCAAGTGACTATGGAATGGACTGACACCTCAAAATAGGAAGGCCATATTCTGAAAATAAAGAACAGTCCTTTAATAATTTATGAAAGTATCACAACATTCCCAATACTGTTCTAATTTCATTACATGTTAGAAATAAACTTTGTCACAAATTTGCAAAGTAGTTTGCAAATACTACTTACAGTACTGATACTCTTCTCCATCACACACTACTGGCTTCACTGGGATGGAGCTTGCCAAGCAGACACAAGGCCCTGGGTTTGATCCTCAGCACCATAAAACAAAACAAAACAGAAAGTACATTAAGTCATTGGACTACCTCATATTTTGTGATAATGTGAATAATTTCATTATTCTAAATATAGGCACACAGGGCAATACTGATTCTCTTTTGTCCAGTTTCATACATAATTTTGATTCCTAAAATAAATTCTTACCAACTTCTCTGCCTAGATTTTTGAGATTTGGGGACCTATTTCTTTGTCTCTTATTTGAACTCAAGTAAAGTAATTGTTCTGAATCTTAGTTTCTTCATTACAGTTGAATCATTCTATCATTCTATTCCTCATTTTTTCCTCAATTTCAAAAGTGCAGTGCCTTCCAAAGGCACTAGATTTTGATTTATTTCTCTGAAAATCTTTATTTTCATAGCATTTGTAGATTTATGTATGCATAGAATTTACAAGTTTTGTATCATGTGTTTGTGTCTTTCTACATAAATGAAATCACACTGTGATTGTTCAATCTGGAGTAATTGAACTAGCTTCTTTCTGAGATACTTCTAAGTGGTAAAAAAAATTGACCCTTAGGTGTGGTATGATTTGAATATTTGTCTTTACCAAAATCCAAGTGATACTCACTCATATGTGAGTGAGTATGTCCATTAATATATAATACCCAGACACATATATTAATGTGGGTATTAATATATAATACCCAGACACATATATTAATGGTACTAGGAGTGATTCTTACAAGTGAATTTATCTATTCATAGATAAATAGATGCATGTGCTATCGAGGGATTGAGCATGTTATCATAAAAGTGGGTCAGTTAGAAAAGCCAATTTAGTCATCTCTTACAAGTTCCCTGGCGTTGAGATGCCATACCACTCAGGCCTCTGCACAGAGTTCCCACCAACAAGTGAAACCTTAACACATGAGGCCCCTCAACTCTCCACTTCCCATATTCCAGAACTTTAAGAAATAAATGTATTTTCTTTATATATTACTCAATTTCAGATACTCTGTTCTAGCAACAAAAAAATAGAGTAAGACAATATGTTTGTTAATTCTCTTCAGAAATTAACTTACCAAGAATTTATCTTAGCCATTTCTTAAGACATATCTAAAGTTCTATTTTCAACCACCAAAACACCCAATAGGATAGAGTCAAATGTTCTCTTATAAACAGAAACCAGAATCTTATCTGAAAAGGGAGGAACATTCCAGTGATGACATCTTTCTAGAAAGTATAACCTGCCTCTCTAACTGCAGTGTTTAAGCAGGAGTACTGCCATCCATCTTAATCGCTAAAAAATGTTTTCATGATTACTCTAGTTATTTGTCATTCAACTGCCTGGGTTTAATAAACTTGCCTGAAAAATAAAGTGCTTCATTCTGTGATTTGTGATGTGGTTTAAAATCCCTGTTGTCTCATGAGTGGTGTTTAAACAGTCCAAATTAAAATGTAAGCACTTGAGAACTAGATTAAATTATGTATCACCAGTTTCTCTTCTTCAAAGTTCCAAACTCATGTTGTCTTTGAAATTGAGTATTAAATTGCCCCTGGTGGCACTGAGCTTTTCTTATCTTTTATCAATTTATATGGGTATCCAGTAAGTTAAAAAAAAATCACACTTTCCAAATTCATTTTCTGAAGAAGTGCCAGAGCCTTGTTCTGAATTGAAAGCAAGAGTTTTTTTTTCCCCTTCTTTTCTTTTTCTAAATTAGAGTTCTACTGGAGGGTGAGAAAGATAGTAAATTACTTTGTTGAACATTACTCTGATTTTGCATTGCAATAGGATATTTGTGTACTTTTATCTCATTAAATTATTTAACCACCCACGTGACACAGGCATTCTCACAGGTTTTATAGATCAGAGCACATAGTAATTACCTTCAGCTCTCAAAGCCTATTAGATCCTGACATATTTTAGGAACGTTGTGGGGGGTGGAAGGATGGGATAGACATGCATCACAGGATTTTTTATGGACCCCTTTTTAAAGGATCTAGTCTTGGTTTGCTGGTATTATTATGTTATCCAGCCTCCTCAAGAAGTGGGCCACATCACTGTGTCCTCTTGATTGCTGTCCCCAGTGAGTCTGTGAATGCTCCCTTTTTGTACTTGGAGATTTGAAGAGAATCAAATATTGCCGGTCTCAAGAACAAAGGCATAGCTGGTTCTCAGACTCCTAAAAGGTTCAACATCTAACAAGAATGTTGACCTTAGCAATGAGCTCAGGAGCAATCGAGACCAAGTAAATGGTGAGCACAGTGCCCGACACCCTCCCATGTTCAGATGCTCACCAGCTTGCTTTCTGCTAATAGCCTCCTATGTATGTTGTATACTGAATACTGTCTCTACCACTACCTAGGTACTTCAGGTCAGATAATTCCCTAAAACTTTAAAATAAAAGTCATGACAATACCATATCAAATAAAAATTCATTTTAAAATGTTATAGCTTAAAAAGCTTCATATCACTTCTTTTTATTGTATTCCTTTAGTAGCAACTACTAATTCCTTGTTATTGTGTGAGTTTTTAGTTTTTAAAAGATACTTATTATTTCTATTTTCATATTCTCTTACTATTCCTATTTTCTTTGCCAACAACACAAATGATAATATTTTTTGATCACCTGAAGATTCAAAAATTGGTATATTTCCCTCAATTGTAATCTCACATACCATGAGAAGCCATAGATCACCTGTAGCTATTGTATATCTATCACTGGACAGAGAACTCAATTTTTGCCCAAGAGAAAGTCCGAAGGAAATTTCACATATGTTGAGGAAGGTAGGTGGAAAATAGTTGTACTGGGGCTCAGAAAATAAGTTTGTCAGCTTTCCTTCATTATGATGAAATACCTGAGGTAATAAACTTATAAGGAGAAAAGGTTTACTTTGGCTCACAGTTTTTCAGGTTCCAGTCCACAATCAGTTGTCCCCATTGCATCTGAGTCCATAACAAGGCAGTTTATCATGGTGGAAGCATGTGGCAGGACAAAACTGCTTACCTCATGGCCAAGAAGTCAAAGAGAGAAAGAAGAAGGGATTGGAGAAGAAACCCCTAATGTCCTAAAGACTTCCCACGAGGCGAACCAGGCCTCACTTCCTAAAAAGTTTCCACTACTTCACAACAGCACCACCCTAGGGACCAAATCTTTAACACGCAGGCCTTTGGAGACATTTAACACCCAAAATATATAGCAAAACTCAAAGCGAAGGCCTCAGAATCCAAGTTTCTCTCTGATCTTCTGCCTCCTTGTTTCTTGTTCCTCATTTTCCCCGAGGAAAGCTAGAGAAAGTAGAATTCCTCTTTCCCCAAGCTGATCATTGAAACCAGAATCTTTTTTCTTCAAAGCTAGTCACCAAAGCTAAAATTATTATTCTAGTTTTCTGCTATCTTTCTGTGCACATATGAAACGACACAAAGAATTCCAGTGTAATGTATAATTTTAATGCACTAATAAATAACATAGCTAAAAAAAGAAATTCGACTTGATGCCTATAGTGAAAAACAATGCATTATGTGCCTGAAAATAACTGACAATTTTACATATTCTTGACACATGAAAAAATAAGCATATGATATAATACAAAGAAGAAAAAGTGTTGACTATAAGAAATTCTTTGACCAACTTTGTTTGATTCTAAGTCATAAGACCCACTCCCCCCACACAGTCCAGAAAATGTCCTACCTCATACGCAGAAGGAAGAAATATTGCAGAGAGAGGACAAGAATTAAAACAGACAGAACTCACTGGGCTTTCCTCTTGGTCTATCACAATAACATACTCTTTAGATCTAGCCATGTTTCTGCATTGCTGTCTATGTTTCATCAAATTTACACATAAAGATAGTTCACCCTTGGAATCTGGTCTTTAATCTAAAATCTCCCACAAAACTATGATAAAACAAACTATAGAACTATAATCATATAAAACTATGATCAAATTAATTTATGAGGCTTTTCTCTTGTTATTCTGTCTTTTTATTATAGGAGTGTCAGTCATGATGTTTTATAATGAACAGGGAAGAAGTCACCCTTTGTATACTCCTACATTGCATCTATCATAGTTTCCATATTCATATTTTTATAAGTTGCTATATCTTTGTGCTATGTAGATTACGATGGCCATACTTGGATCAAAGACTCTCACTACTGGTGCCATTCATCTTTTCTACAGTGCTTGAGTGGCCCTTGACCTTGCCCTGACATTGGCTCTGTGCATTATATTCAACATGTTGGTTCTAAGTCAGTGCCTCCTTCATTCAGGTACCTATGTTTGTGCACTGCACAGGTAAGTACAGGGTTAATTTGGGAGTTGTTCCCAGTGGAAGGTGCAGTTGAAGGTCTGCTTGTTCTGAGTCTGTTAACTGTGACAGAACAATCATGAAGAAAGAAATCTTATCTTTGGCACAGGAAGCCTATTCAAGGAGCTTAAAGTTGTGATGTGAGAACCAGAAGAGCATTTACAAACTTGTCATCTTGCATCCAAAGGTGAGAATCCTCCAGGGAGCCCAGCACAGGGATGGTAGCTGACAGCCCTGGGTCCTGGGTTAAACTGAGCTGAACAGCAGAGGCCTACTCACGCCTAATGCTGAATGTGATTTCTAGCTATGTTCCTTGTGGTGTCAGTAAATGGAGTGTTTAACCATAGTGGAAAGAGTAACTTAACAGGACTGGGATTTTCTCTTAATTCAGTCATCCAGTCACTCAGTTTTTAACTTAACCACAAAAAAATTTGGGAAGACTTGGTAAAACCTTTTTTTTTCCTTAACAACAACAACAAAATCAGGAGGTTTTGGCATTTGGAAAGATTGCTATGTGCTATGTTTTAAGGCCATTCTTTCCTTTTTTTTTTTTTTTTTTTTTTGAAGGCATTCACTTTTACATCATTATCCTTCCTTGACCAGTATGGATAAATAAAGTCATTGTGAGATGATGTTTCACAAAAGATCCCAGGATTCTGTTTAATTTTGCTGAGGAACATAGGTTTCCCTGTTAAAGAAATAAATGAACCAAGAACTGCATTTTTGCAAACATTTAAAAATCATATAGGATATTTGTGTTTAAAAAATTCTGTTGAAAGCATTTTGTATTCAACTCTCCTTACCTTTCCTCCTTCCCTCCTACACTCATTCCATTCTTCCCTCCCCAAAACAACACAAGCAGGTTCTTGAAGCTGGGACATTCAGTTCTACTGAGCTGTTGTTTTCTTCATTATTCATTTGGTGTCTGTATTTTTCCACATTCAAGGTACTTTCACTTTTTAAAAAATTGAGAAAAAAACAATGTTGTCAGTATCAATAAATCTGCATCCAGAGAGAGTCACTTCCTATCAAGGTTTCAAAAGTGCTTCATGGTTTTCCGATCTCCTGTCCCTACTAATCAACGCTGATGTTTCACATACGCAGGACACATGATGCCAACTTCTAAACCAGCTCTGTGCTCATTCCATTTTAGGAATGAGAAGCTGTGTTATTTATTTAAAAGGTATAAAGTCCCATTTTTAAACAGCTGTCTTTGAAAAGCAGAGAGTGGTGTGAGCCAGGTAGAGAGGCAGGCCAGGTAAATGACTGAATTCTGTGGGAAAAAGCAATTTTATTCTCTGCTATAAATTAAATAGTCTAATTTGACCCTCCCCAGTAACATGATAACCAATTACTATATTAATGGACAGGGACTTTGCAGTATGGTTTTATAACATGGAAAGTAGGAGTCAATTCCACTTAAATAGTTTTCTGGGCAATTTTTTTCATCCTGTGTTGTCAAAACCAAGTGCTCGTATAGCACTGAGTATTACTGAAAGACTGGGAATCCAATTTAGTTAATGTTTGTAATGTTTCTTTAAGTCTCAGACTAGAAGTGTTACAAGTATTAATTGCCTGACATAATAGTTATGTGAAGTAAGAAAAAGTAGCGATCATCCCATTTTCTGTAAATTTTATTTCTCCAACTCAAAGCTTAGTAGCATTTCATTTTTTTTTTTTTTATTCCTGAAAGCCAATCTGTATGGTGTGCCCTGTTTATCTATACAATGTGGTCATTCATTCACACAGTGGATGACACATGTTGAAGTCACTATGGCTTTTAAGGAATATATTTAGACCAACTCACATAAATTATTGCTCTCTAATAATATGTAATTTACCAAATCCCAGCTTTTAGCACACTTTAAAATCAAAGCAAAAGCTACACATTTGGTAACAAATGTATGTCTACAGATGTGATAGTGATAATCTAACTACTGAAAAATAATTATTGAACTGGAATTCATCTGGAATGATCAAAAGTGGAATAGGAACTGCACTTGGGTCAAACAAGAAATGAAATAAAAGTGCTACTTAAGCTTAAAGTGTGTGGGTGTGTGTACACATACATATATACACATATACACACACACACCCACATATCACCCAAATATTTGGCGGAAGAAAGTAAGCCTGGTACTCTTGAGACAATGGATGTGATTAAATATGATTAAGTATGATTTTTAAAATTTTTTACAAATGTGGAGCTTGATGAAGACTGGCTTCTACCTAGTCATACTGATTTAATTTGGGCGTACTGTAATTTACTGGGCTGGAGTAGAAACAGTAATTCTGTGAGGCCATCATAAGCTCATTAGAGTCACACTGGGAACACTTAATGGTGTACAACCCACAGCTTTTTTTGCATCCATTTCTTAGTGATCCCCTCTCGCCTTGCCTTGCCTGCTGCTCACTAGTCCATGCTATTGATAGCATGGTTGCTTTCAAACACACCCTAGAAAATGAGAGGTAATTTTTAAAACAAGATTTAAGTCACCAATAAATACATAAAATCAACATTCAGGGTGTGCTGCTAGGACAAAAAAAAAAAAAACACTTCTTATGTATTGTTAATCATGGTAAGATTGGTTAGCTGTTAAGTACTGTATAGTGCAACTAATCAAAAGCTCAAACATCCTACACAATAGAACAGAAATAATTACTCTCCCTGAGCTGCTATTGTTTCCTGCCTCAGCCTTTCCTGGACTAATAAAAGGTTTAATTTTAAATTGTGCAAAGGAAATGTCAGCCTCACAAAGAAATACAAGGTTCAGCAGCTTTGCTCACCATCAGGTAAAACACATAAGAAATTAGACCTTAATAGACTATAGCTAGCAGCCCAAACAAACCTGAATAAGTCCGCCCTCCCCCAGGCACTTTTTTCTCTTCACCTCTAATTGATATGACCACATGAAAGAAACCTGGGTTCCAGCATCCTCCCGTTTAGATGAGAACGTTCTGATAAGGTGTGAGAGCTCTAGTTGTAAGGTATAAGTTTCTGTGCGGATGATATCAGTTACGCACAGTGGGTGATTTAGTTCAAACAAGGCGGGGACGTTTATTTTGATGCTTCACAGGAAGACTGGGGGGAGGGGAGAGGAAAAGAGAAAAGGCTTAAGGCTTCCTGCATTCAAATGTGTGCATCTGTTTCACTTTTACTATCTTCAAACAACTGAGATAAAATTTCAATTCAAAACTTGTTTCTGAAGCTTCAGTTTACCGAGAAGAAAGTGCAGCTCTATGAAAATACAGAGAGGGACCAGTTCTACTATAATCTGAATTGTGGATTTTGCAACACAGTTGGACTCAGATTTCAAACAATTGGCAAAAAGAAAATATATTAGGAAAGTATGCACATTAATCATTTCATATTTATCACATGGTACTGTTCTAAATAACCAAAACACCATGGGAGTTTGGGGAGATTTGATTATCTTTATTTTTTCATCTATCCAGGAATGTATGGTAATTACCTACTGCTTCCTTTTATTAAGTGTTATAGTAGCTCCATAAATAACACATCTTTTTCTCTGAAAAAATTGCAATCCATGCTTTTTAAAATCTGACACAGGATTTGTAAGATTATTGGTAAATGATTCCATGCTATGTAATCTAAGGAGCCATTCTCAGGTCTTGGGTATTTGCTTCACTTTGGACAAGTCATTTAATGACTCTGGACTCATTCTTCCAACCTGGCTGACTGGATGTGAGAATGAAAGAAGATAGATCATGTCCATCTCAGGCACACAGTGAGTGTCCAACAAATTGTAGCTCCATAGGGGAGGAGAAAATCATTTTCTCTCTACCTAAGCTTCATATTTCTTAGTTGTGATGGAGTCTTGTAACAAAAGACAGATGGAGAAGGGAAAAACAAATTCAGTAACATGTGTATCTTGTGCTTCTATAAGAGATACCTAGAAAAATGATAGATAGCTTGGAATTAATCCTTAAATACCATCCTTTAATGCAACGCTGAAGGGTGTGGGCAAGTTCAGAAATGGGGATGTGACCAGGAAAGCCTTCAGGTTGGTGCCTTTCTCTATTGACAAGAATCTCTACTGATTTAGAATTATCTTTCCCTTCTTGACACTGGTAGGGAGACACCCTTACAAATGGAGATTTCCAATATAGACGTAAATTTCTTTTACAAAAAGGTAATTTCTCTTGTTTTCTGAGCTTCTAGCATGCATTCTGGTTCTCAAAATAACCACCTCAAAATAATTCTTATACTACAAAGGCATAGTTTAGACATGTTTCTGTCTCCAACAATCAGCTTTCAATGTGGCATCTCCTGATCCTCTATGTTCCAATATCAAAATAGTTAATAGGACATGGTATGCTTTGCATTATTTCTTATATTTTTTTCTCTTCACTTTCAGGTATCCATCATACTCCTACCACAATTATTTTTTCTGAACCACTGTTAATATGGCTTTCCTACTCAAAGCCATTTGTCCAAAGCCACATTTTCCAATATTTCTTAGTAACTGTTTCTTTTATAAAAAAATCTACATATAGAATGCATACAAAAGCACCATTTTAGTAAAATTAATTTGCTTTATAAATTCAACATTATAACATTTACTTTAGGAAACAAGAACACAAGAATAAAAAGAACTTTAAAAATATCATTATTTTAATGTTTTATAATAATTTTCAATTGACAGCTAGGAATTAGAGTGAAGTCCTGTATCAATCTCAGCATGGAAGTAATTGTAGACTTTTTTTTGGTTGTCTGGAATAGAGGCAGTGTTGATTCACATAGGTAAGTAGTCATGAATGATGACAATTCCTTTTTATATCCCAGTTTATAATCTCCTGGTTTAAGTAATTTAGCTGGTCTGGAAGCTTGAAAGGAATACTGACAAATTTTGTTTATTTTTCAACTGTTAATTTTCTTCTGCACTATAGTGGGAATCACCAACTAAATCTGTTGGACGGATTCAAACTTTATTTTTGACAGAAACTTTTATAGTTTTTAAACACAATTTCAGAATTTATTCTGACTCAAGTTGTCACAGAACCTTTTACCCATTCTTGTTTCCTATATGTTCTTATTAACATTTAATATTATTCATTTGGTAGAATACTTTGGTTCCTCACTCTGCCCCTAGGATATACTCTCCTCCTCAAAAATTCCCAGCTGTGAAAGGTGATATGCTATGGATCTTAAAATATCAGAATGTGGCTGTGCTTTTTCCATGCATGTTTATGAATGTTTAACCAGGCATAAAATTCCAAGGACACTGTCCCTTTCCTCCAACTCTACCTTCTGACTTCTAGTGTTGCCGATGAGCAATCTGGTAGAAGTCTAATTGTTTTCATTGTTTAGGCCTCTCTTACTCTCTCAAGAAACTTGTAAGAATTTCTCTTTATTTTGTAGTTGAGTAATCTGCTGTATTATGACTAAAGTTAGCATCTTTCTGCTCCTAGTGGGTGGTCCTTTGAAATTGTCATTTGTTCTCCAGAAGGAGGACCCAGTCCTTGTCTCAACTAATCCCGTTTTTTTCCTATAACCTGTTCTCTCATTTTAAATTATTTCTCATTTTATCCCAGATTCCAGGAATGGCAAGACATGCAGGCAACCAACTCATGCTAGGAACCAAAACTGTCTCCCAAGCTATGGAAGTTTCTTTGGTGACGACAGGATCCCTCAAAAGCAGATAAAGCAGATTGTAGCCTGACTCAGATTGCTGTGTATCTCTGCCCCACCCACCTCTGCTTTCTACCTTCCCCTACATAATGCTGGAGCTATTGTCATTATGGGAAAGACAGATTTCTTAGGAGATCACTAGACCTACTGTCTTCCCAATATAACCACACAAAAATAAATTTCCTGATTCACTGTCACTCAACTCTTTCTCCTGCTAATTGAACTTTCAAGGTGACAGGTGACTGAACCTGATCTGTTGGGATTTGCAGAGTCAAGCCTCTGACCTAGGACTCCAGTAACAGGCTGAAATTTAACTGGCATTTTAGTAAGGTCTTCTATTTAAAATTCATGTTTGGTCAGTAAGAGTACTTTCAGGTTGGCTCTTTTTCCACAATACACCGCATTTGTTGGGGATTCTTTGAGTATTCCCTTACTATCTGGCATATTGAGATGCTTCAGGGTCATCTTGTATGTTTGTAGTCCCAGTTCTAGAATTAGCTGTTTTTCCAAGGAGTCAGAGTTTTTTCACAGGAAAACCATATTAGAAACCAAGATCTAGGCATTAGGTATTCCTTGTACTTTAATAGTTATATTGCTTCCAGACTCACAGTAAACAGAGGAGAAATGTCCATTGACCATGTGCACATGCTTATCTCTCATTTTTTTCTCTTTCTATCTCTCTGCATCTGTATTATGCTAAAGATGAGTTCATACTGGGTCTCTAACGTAGAAACATATAGCTCATTCTAGCATTTCCTGCTTAAAATTCCCTCTTTGATAGTCAGATATCTGGTTCCTATCATACACCATCCATTTTTTATTTGTTCAGTCTCAGTATATTTATTACATGATTTCACAATTTTAACCCATATCCCAGAAAATTATTTTCAATTATCATTATTATTTTTTGAAAAAGATATTTTCAATTATCATTATTATTTATTTAAAAATCTTTTTGGAAGAATTTTATTGTTTGTATATTTCAGCATGTAGGCTTACAGATAATTATCTGCTTTATCTAATGGAAAATTATTTTCTTTGTAGAAAAAAGTGATTAACTTTTATTTTCTTTGTAATATTAATATCTTTAATGCCAGACAATTAGTCGTATTGACTGATTGAAATTCTGTAAACCTCAGCAATAATCACAAATAATTTGAAGTCCTACAACTTGAAAACCATGACTAAACAAAGTGATCCTGTTATGTGACATTAACCAATGCAATTATTAAAGATACCTTCTTAATTATTATTATTTGTTAAAAATAGAACTATGGAGACATATTTAGGAAACAATGTTTCTTTTCATTCTATTTTCCCCATCATATCACCTGTGATATGGACAGTAAATTGATTTGGAGATTATCATGGAATCACTTGGTAATTCATGACTTCTAATTTGTGTGGTCATTTTAAAAAGTTAGGAAATTAAGAACTACTTTATTTTATTGAATTGAAATTACATATACAAAAGATGTCTTTTTTACTAAAATATTGTTTTATTTCACTTTATTCTCTATGAAAATATCATTAATCTTTATTAAGTTAGATCTGAAGAATTCCAAGACAAGTTTTATATGTTGGTTTCTTCACTAGTTGAATGTGTGCCAACTCTCTCACTAAAAAATAAGCCTTTGTGAAAATATTGCATAAAACAGAAACAATGGATGTGCCTGTCTTGTTGGAATTAGCAGATTGCATTTTCCAGTAGATGATTCATATAATATTTTTTTCAATTTCAGTAGCCAAAAGTTTAATAAGCTCCTACCTGATAACAGCTTTTGTAACACGTGTAATACACTAAGTTATTTGAATAGCATCGAATTAAACTTAAATCATGCTTTCTAATATTGTTATTCAGTTTTTCAGGCTGAAGTTAAAAGTTTTATTTTTATACACACTATACATATTAGAAAATGATGTTATCACTTAGCATGAACCATAGAAACTCTTGCAAAATTCAATGCTTAAAAAATGGTGAGGTTGAATTTATTTTATTGCAATTAAACATGAAGGAAAATTAAAAAGCATCATAGCATTTTTAACTCCCAAAAACTAATTGACAAAAACTGATTTTACTTTGTATTATTATTATGGCCCAAGCTAGTTAAATTGTCAAGTGACAGTAAACTTTGATTCGTCATTTCTTCTTGAAACTAGTCCAACTTATAAGACAGATTATCAGTTTCCTTTAAGAAGTGACTATCCAGTTTTAAGGGTAATTATTTTATCTCACAGAACATAAAGGTTTAGCATTTATAAATATAAAACTTGTACACAATAAAGTCAGATCTTTCCATAAGTCCTAAAAATAGCTTTAACATATTTTAGCATTTTCTGATAATCAGTAGACATACTTAGCATGGAATGTTTTAAAAATAATCAATAGAGTGCTGTAGACTTTCTAATAAATGTTTTTTTTCATTATAAATTCCAATAATTATGCAGAGTCATAATGAGAGAACATGGTTGTAGTTACTGTATTGATGGATTCTCAGGAGGTTAAAATTTGGCAGATTTATGCTCGTTTATGTCATCTTTAGTCACAGAATTAAAAAACTAGTTAAAAATGTAATTTATTTGGTATCTAAATAAAGTGTCTGGTGAACCTCAAAATTCTTCTCAGAAGTCTGGGAATTTGTGGTAGACATTTTGGTTTTTTGTTTGTTCAGTTGTTTGGGGTGGTGTTAGAGATCAAACCCCAGACTTTGTGCATGCTAGGCAATTGCTCACATCCCCAGCTCCATGTGGTACATATTTCAGAAGCAACCTATAGAATTAAGTCCAGAATCATCACCTACTTTTCAGGTCATTTTTTTTTTCTGACTCCTGACATCTAGTTGGTTACATCTCCTATATGTAAATGGCCTGTCCCGCAATGGCATTTTCCTGGACTTTCACATTCTTTTCCACTTATTCAGTTTAGAGGAAAACAAATATCTTTCTTTTCTATCTTAATTTAGTAGCTGAACCTCCTTTTAAGAAGATGATTAACAAAAGTGAAGCATACAATGCACTGTACTTAAGTTTTATGTGATAGGGGAGACTTCACAAGGAAATGAAGACCCAAACAGGCACACATGTACACTTTGATGCCAGGTTCAATGAAACATATATTCATAGAGAAGTGTCACTGGACAGGGGTGTGTGATCTAATGTAATAAACCAGGGGGAACTTAGCAAGACTTCTTTCTTCTGAGTCTTTTCTGTGTTTCTGTATCTTCAGAGATAAGAATGCTTTTTTCCCTCTGATTACAGAAAAGGTGCTGCTTGTTTAAGGGTCTTTGAACCTGCTTCAAGAGAAGTTAAAAATATCATCCTAGGATTCATGACATGCTCCAGGGAAGAATGAGGAGAGGTAAGGGCAACCTTCCTGTTTCTGTTCTTTTTTCAAATGCCAAGATGCCATATGTTGGGTTGGCATTTTCTGAACCTTATCAGTAGCTTTGTCTTGCCCTTATTTATACCAGATATGTTTCTTTCTCTTGGTCTTGTTGCTTATTAACTTTAATGTGAAGACATAGTTTAAAAGTCTGGTCTTTTGTAGCTGAGTGATTTTTCATTCCACACTCTTTGGGGACTGCAGGCTTTGCTGCCTTGCTGCCATGTTCCTATTCCTCCCATGCCCAGAAAGGAGGAGACTTGGGTTCCTGCAACACACAGGGAGTGCAGGGACAGACTCAGTCCCCTCAGCCCTTCTCCAACTGCTTCCCAGGAAGGCTTGACTGACTTTCTCAGTCAGAGTCTGAAATGGATTGAACTACATTTCAGTAGTGAGCACATTGGAAGATCATGTGTGTCTGCCTTCCTTCTTCAGGGTCCTGAAACAGGTATTTGAAACAGGCCTTTGGCACTTGTAGAACTATGACCACCTGGAACCAGTAGCATATCTGCAGGGTATGCTTTATTGAGGAGTGGATGAAATCTATATCAAGGGTGCTTAAGGACTTTATTGTTTACTGCAATATAGTTTACAGAGATCCCTACATCTTTGGGGTTGAGAGATGCTTGTCCAGATTAATAAAATCATATATCATTTTTCATTTCTGTTCCATCCTTTAATGTATATGCCATGAGATAAAAATCTGAAGGAAGACAGAATAATAGGATCCTGGAGTATCAAATACCTACCATGCCTGTTCCCTTTTATCAAGATGTCAGTCTCCTCCACCAACTGGTGTTCAGACTCTGGAAGATGGGGAGGGTATCTGTTATGATTTTGATTTTAAGTATTCCCCTAAAGATTTGTTTGCCAGTCAGTGGAACTATTGGAAGGTAGTAGATCCTTTAGCAGGTAGAGCCTAGTGGGAGCAAGTTGTCATTAGGGGTGCACCCTTTAAGAGGATATTAGGAACCTTCCCCTTCCTCTCTCTCTCTCTTTGATTCCTTGCCATTGTAGATGATCAACTTTGTTCCACCAGGCATTCCCTGCCATGACATCCTGCCATGCCATGGATGCAAAAGGAGCAGAGTTAGCCAAATCTGGCATGAAAACTCTGAAATCACAAGGCGAAATAAGTCTTTCCTGTTTATAAATTGTTTGTCTCAGGTATTTTGTCACAGCAATTACAAGTTGTCTAACATAGTATCACTGAACAATTGGTGACTGGCACATAGGCAAGATAGAAAAGAGGCCATGTTGCAAGACTGTATTTAATAAATATGTTGTCAAATGGTCCTTATAGAGATTGACCTGGTGTGCTATATGAAGGGGATTGCAAGGGAAAGGAGAGAGATGGAGTAGAAAGACTGGAGGCAGCACAAGCAAAAATTATTAATAGCAAGGACCCTGGACCTGGACCAACCTGTTGCATTTGGTGTTTTTGTTTTTGTTTTTTTTTAATCTTATTTATTTGTTTAATACTAGGGATTGAACTCAAGGTTTCATACATGTTAGGCAAATGCTTTACCATCAAGTCTCCAGCTCTAGACAAACCATTTAATTCTGATTTTAATCCCTTACTAGCTATAGCACTTTGAAAAAGTTACTTAAAAATAGGAGTAATCATGGCACACATAATATTTTAATGGGATTAAATAATGCTTATAAAGAAATTTAAACCATTTTAGCCCTTAATAAGAACATGAGTGTGTATAAATCCATCAAGTAATCAATAGGATAATTAAGATCAAAGTAGTACTGATGATTTGAGCCTCAATGATCTACTTTAGAAAGTAGGGTGGGAGATATGCAATTGAAGGGGAAGAAAGTGTTTATTACTTTTTGGTTCCTTTGGATCAATAAACTCTGACTTTTCATCCATAAAGTTGATAGTTATATGAGCCTCTAAAGTTGTTCCCTTCCAAATACCAGTTTGTGAGCTTATTTATATTTTATCACATTTGGGAGAGGCAACTTGATGGGGTGTCTGTTCATCTTGGTTGGTCTCCTCTGACCTTTTAAAACAGGGTCTTTATGGAAAGATGAGATCTTTATGGCAAATTGTTTACAAAGGAACATTTTGAGCCAAGAACATCCTAAAATTTCAAAAAGTATTACAAATATCTTTATGACTAAAAGAAAATGATTATAGTTATAGTTAATGCAGATATGAAATTACATTGATACCAAGTTTTCAATGAAATAAGTAAACCTAGAAGGTTTGACATAAAATAAAGAAGGTACAAAAAACTAAGAATTTTTTTTCCCCTAAGTCAGGGCACATATGATATGGTTGTTTTTAATGAATTGCAAAAAGGCACTGCTTGCAAAAGGATGAATTACAAAAAGGTAGCTTGCCTTTCTGGAGGATGTTTGCAAAGCCAAGCTGGGCTGAATAGCAGTAGCTCCTCTTCCACCAATGTGGGAACATGTGTGTGGGCACAAAATGCCAACCACATGTAGAGGCCCTGATAAGCATCTATCAAAAGAAATATGAAATTGTGACTAATTTTGAATAGTTTGAAGTTACGTTTCAACATAACTTGTTAATTAGATGATAGGTGCCATTTTGATTTACTACAAATAATACAAAAATTATAAGGTGAAAGTCCAAAAATCATTTCTTGGGAGCACCCACTATACCTAGCATTGCAATAAGCTCTCAACTTTGAAAACAAAATGATGGTCATGGAGCTCAAACATCTATTTCCTACTACAAAATAAATGTTTAAAAATCAACTATTCATAATCTTAAATAACAGCTGTGAAACTCAAATAACATAGATGATAAAAACATGGAAACTCTAAAATGCTTTAAAATGTTAGTTTTTGCAGTTTTAATTATGCAGTTTTAATGATTTATGGTTAATTATTCTAAATCAATATACAACAGTAGTACTAACAATAAATATACTAATGAACAGAGAAATTAAAAAAATGATTCAGTGCCATCTTTGTTTTTGGAAAGTGATTATAATTTAAGCCTGATTAAATCACGCTTTCAAAAACCATGATTCCATAGATCAGATTTAGACTCTAATTTTTTAAATGTAATTTTTTTTAGAAAAAACAATTACAAATTATCAACTTGTTTTATGTACTTAAGTTTTCCATATATCTGTTTATCTGAAAGTGAAAAGCAAATTCTGATGTATCCATATCACTCTCATCAAAGTAATAATTATCAATATTTTGCATTTTCTTGTCTTTTTTACATTGAAAGTAGTATAGAAGCACTTTAATGGTTAATTTTAACAGAGATGAGAATCAATCTGTATACATATAATTATGCTGAGAAGATTTTTCCCCACCTATCTAGAGTTCCTAGATTCCCAGTTTTTGGATCTTCATAGTTTTCTAACTCAATCAACAGAAAATAGGATTTAATTAATCAATATTTATATTTAGTTTTCTGGTTTTTGACTATTATGTAAATTCAACAACCAGCTAAAGATACACCCTGAATGCTAAATTGTGAATAAAAAATGTCAAATACTTATTCAATATTGTGTTTGAGAATATTTATTGATATAAATTATTTACCCATTTTAATTGCTTTGCTGAGTATTTTTTTCAGTCTCTCATTTTTATTTACATTTCATGTGTCTATTCACATTCCAACCCAATATAATCTATACAGGTTGTCCATAAGAGTTCATATTGTGAACTCCATATGCAACATATTTCAACAAATATTTCACACCAGAAGTGAATTGTAAGCATGTAAAATTTTTGTGAACTGGGCTGTAAAATATCAGAAGCAATACACTCTATCCAAGTTGACAGCTGATATCTGATCTGAAAATAGTGTATTTTCCTTCAAATGTCGGTCTCCTGTCACTTTGCATTGCATTGATATAAACAGCTATACAAGAGGAAAATTACTGTGAAAAATGAAATCTTTCTTTTATAAATAATAATAACTAACAAAACAAAACAAACAGGAATAAACACTGTGCCAACATTTTTAATATCTGAAATTCTGCCTCCCTCTAAGAGTGTGATAACCTATTTGTAAAATGTGTTAATCTCCTACTTTTGCTCTAATAAAGAGCCACAAATTTGGTGCTTAAGGCACTAAGCAAAACAGATTTATTGTCTTAAAGGTCTGGAGGTCACAAGTCAAAAATGGGTCTCACTGGGCTAATATTAAAGCACTAGCAGTGTATTACTTTCTAGAGGTTCTAGGGCAGTACGACTGATACAGTTAGCTAGATAAATGATAAATAGAAAATATATCTATATATATCAAATATATAATGTATATGCCAAATATATATTATATATATTTTTGGTTTTTGTCACTGGCTTCTGGCATAGCACTTCGCAAACTCTTGGAATTGCCACAGTGGAGAGGCTTTTTCTTTAGTATGCTCATGAGTGACTCTGAGATAACTTCCCTAGATAGCTTTAGGATGGGAGCTGGTCACCAGAAAGAACAAGCTTTGATTTTAGGAGTGTTGGATCTTTCAGTCCCAACTCCTTGTCTAGGAAGAGCTACTGGAGATTGAGTTTAACATCAATGGCAAATGATTTAATCAATCACACCTATGGAACAAAACCTTCATAAAAACTCAGAAACAATAGGGTTCAGAGAATGTCTGTGTTGGTGCACATAGAGGTGCTAAGAGGACAGGGTGCCCGTAGAGGCCAAGGAAGCTCCATTCAGTAGCTTCCATCACCATAGTATCCTATGCATCTTTTCCATTTGGCTACTTTTAAGTAAAATTCTTTAAAACAAACTATTAATAATAAAGTATTTAGTTGAATTTTATGAGTTGTTATAGTGTATTATCAAACCCAAGGAAAAGATTATTAGGTCACTAGAACACCAAAATTTGTAACTGACCTGGGTA
Organism: Sciurus carolinensis; assembly: GCF_902686445.1. NCBI lineage: Eukaryota > Metazoa > Chordata > Mammalia > Rodentia > Sciuridae > Sciurus > Sciurus carolinensis. Next base: position 74,698,134 of record NC_062213.1, on the reverse strand, counting down.
TTCCATTGGCAGCTGATCCATGAAGCATGACAATCTTGTGTGACGGAGTCCTTAAACTATAGAGTTCACACCAATCAAGCAGATGGTGTCAGAATTCAGTTAAATAGTTGGATATTTATTGGTGTCAGAGAATTGGAAAAGTAGTGTTGAATCCACATATTTGGTGTGGAGGGGAAAATATTTTTTCAAGGAAAACCCGATTTTTTACCTTTTCTAGTCTTTAGAGGCTGCTTGCTTCCCTTGATCCATAGCCCCTTCCATCTGCAAAGTCACTAATAGCTGGTAGAGTCTGTATCACACCCTATTCCTTTGACACTGACTCTTTTATCTCCATCCTCCATATGTAAAGAACTCTTGAGATTAATATTGGCTTCTTGGTAATCCAGTGCAATCTTGCCCAAAGGGCAACTAATTAGCTACCATAAATCCATCTGTAATCTTAATTTCTTTTTGTTATATAAGATAACAATCACAGACATGGGGGAATTAGGATGTGGAAATCTTTGGAGGAGTCATTATTCTGGCTATTACATATGGGGATAGTCAGGAATATGTTCTTTCATAGGAAAAAATAACCTGGTTACATAGCAACCTACAGAATGTATTACATAAATACAAGGAGATTATTCAAATTATTTTGTGATGTTAGAATTTTTTATATAACCAATGAGTACTTGAATATGTGAAAAAGAGATTAACAGCTAAGTCCTCAGAAGATGTGACTTCCAGTACTTGTTGTACTCTGCCTAATGACTTTAGGAAGACATATCAGCCATTGAATTTTCTCTTCAATGGGAATGAGAACATCAGCAATAATTCAAGAACATTTTAAGAAAGTGAAGTAAAATAATATATATGTGAAAATATTCTGGAAGCTACATAGCGTTATTCTAACATTTTTTATATAGATCAGCAATTGACTGGAGTTCAGAAAATTTATTAAACAAAAATCATTAGTTATTATGACATACTTCAATGCTATATAAACTGAAGATTCGCTCCTCAAAACAAAAATTTCCCCTATAAACCTCTTTACCCGTCCTCCCCCATCTTATAGTCCTTCTGCCCTAATCACTGTTAAGAGAAAAAACCAAAAGCAAGAAAGCTTTGGAAAACACAGTGAAAAGAAAATAAGTAAAAGTTTATGGAACAGATATTTCAGTTTTTTTCCATTGGGAGAAAAACTGATGAGAATTTAGTAATTGTCTTCAAGAAGGTGAAGTCTTATACCACAAAGAATAGTGACAAAATAAGAAACAAGCTTAAGGACAAGAGATTTAGTTTAGGCCTCAGAAATAACTTCCAAAAATGAAAGTCAATAACGGTTAAAATGGGATGCTAAAAGAGTTTTATGTCTTCCTTCTTTAGAGATCTTTAGAAGATAGTGGAAGTATTATAAAGAAAGTTAAATATCTCTGACTTCATTTTAAAAGTAACAAAAATGAGTCTTTACTGAAGTAACATTTTCAGCACCAAAATACATTTTGTTCTTTTTCAAAATATTCAATCTCCCTGTAGATAGATAGATGGACTGATTGATAGGCCCCATTTGTTCTGTTTCTCTGGCAAACCCTGACTGACAAAACCAGTCTTAGGAACAATGACACTATGGGCTTTCACACATTAATGTTTTGGAGGACATGTGTACATCTCCCTAGGACAGATTTTCTGAGTATGCATATTTTCAACTTATTAGGGGACACACACTGTTTTCAAAAATAGTTTCTTTGCTCCAACATACACAATTTGCACAAATTATGTTTGTGAGATTCATCCATGATGTGAATAATCACAATTTATTACTTATTTTAAATAATTCTAACCCCTATTGTGATTTGGTTTAGAATTACTCTGAATTTAAAGATTATGTGTAGGACAAATAAATCTTTTCTAGGTTGACTATTGCAACACAGCAATATAAAGTTGTTTTCCACTGACTGGGATTCTCTTTCAATATCCTTCGAGAACATTCCTATTTTCCTCTATGAGGGTTTTGGTACATCTTCACAATTTTTCCTAAGTGGTATATAGGTTTAATCAGTAGTGTGAATAATATTTTGTTTTTATTTTCCCTAAATACAGTACACAGAGTAAAATGGACATAAAACATGCATGGAAAGTTTAACACCTGCATATAGTATAAACTGAAGGGAAGAACAAAAGACAAATAAAACTCTCCCAACACACTCCTCCTGTTCCTTCTCCAAAATAACTCCTTTTTAAAAATAATCCCGCAAAGTATGGAGAAGGGAGGGATAGAGAGAGCATGATTAGTGGGTACGGGGATGAAAGTTAGATGGGAGGAATAACCTCTAACATTCTATAGCACCGTCGGATAACTATGGTTCACAGCAATTAAATGAATATTTCAAAATAGTAGAGAAGATTTTGAATGTTCCTAAAACACAGAAATGATAAATTTATGATTTCATAATATGTTGAGTACCCTAATCTGATGGTTACACATTGCATTTGTATATCAAAATATCCATTGACCTCATAAATATGTACAATTAGTCAATTAAAATAAAATATATTGAAAATAAAACAACCTCCTCTATATTCAGTGGTAACTATTACCTATGTTGGCATAATCACTTCTCTACTATTTTATTACATAATTAGATACCTATAAATGGTAGAGTCTAGATTTGCCTGTTTTGAATTTTACTTTCATAAAAAATATAATCCTTTTGTTGCCTATTTCTTTGTTCAAAATACTTTTTTCTGAGATTCATCCATGGTATGTGAATATATCACAACTTATTATTTATTTCACTGTGCTCACCTGGTTATCAGTTTTATGTGTTAATCTTTTGGGTTATCCTAATTATTTAATCAAATACTCATTCAGATATTATTCTGAAGGTGTTTTGTAGATCTGGCTTGCATCTACACTTGGATGTCTTTTTTTGTAGGAAATTACCCTTGACGATGTGGGCAAGTTCATTGCAATCAGATAGTCAGAGACAGATAGATGATAGAGATAGATAGATAGATAGATAGATAGATAGATAGATAACTAGATAGATCCTATTGTTTCTGTTTCTGTGGAGAACCCTGACTTCTACAACCAAGTCTAACAAACAATGAAGGTATGGGCTTCCATACATTTGTGTTCTGCAGCACAAATGTACACCTACCTAGCATGTACTTCTAGGGTATACTTTCTGAATATACATACTTTTTAATTTACTAGAGGACACATACTGTTTTTTAAAATTGTTGCAGTACTATATACTGTTAAAAGCAGTGTAGAGAGTTCTTGACTGCTCCACACTCTCACCAATGTTTAATATTGCCAGTTATTTCTACTTTAACTTGATAACTGTACAGTATGTCATTGTGATTTTAATTTGAATTTCCCTGATGAGCAATAATATTGAGCCACCATTCATATCCTTGCTAGCTATTTGGAAATACATTTTTATCAAAGTTTCCTTTTATTTATGGGCTTAACTATTCTTATTTGAAAAGGTTTGATGTATTGATTCTTTTGTTTTTTTTCTTAATAACTTTTTTCCATGCTGGGGTTCAAACTCAGGGCCTTGCTCATACTAACCAAATGCTCTATCACAAAGCTACATCCCCAACCCTTGCATATTTATTTTTATTCTTTATTTCAAATGTCCTTTTCCATTCTACAGCCTGTTTTTGCACTGCTTTGTTGTCCTTCATTAAAAATCTATTTTTATTACACACAAATATGAATGTTTTGCTTTTCTTCTGCTGTTATATGTGTTTTTGTTTTAGGAAACAATTTCCTACCTTAAGATCTCAAATAAATAATTCTATAATATATTCTAAAATCTTTACAATTTTTCTTCCTCTTTTAGGTTTTAGTGTACCTGTAGTTGGTTATTCTATATGTTGTAAAGTATGGGACCAATTTTATTTTGTTCTAAGTGCTAGAAATTTGTCCAGTACCACTTATATGAATGATCACATTCTCATTGATCTACCATGCCCCCTGTTGTATATCAAAGTTCCACAAGTGTATGCATCTGTTCCTTGATATTTAATTTTTTTATTCATTTTTTCTATTCCTGTTTTAATTCTATGACTAAAGGGCTAGAACTATATAATATGTCAGGATACCTTCAGACTAAGTCCTCCTAACTTGATTTTCTTCCAAAGTCCAGTGTTAATAATTTTTCATGTTGATTTAAAAATTAACTGTACCAAGTTCCACAATGAAAGCAAAAAAATATTGCATTGAATGCACAAATATATTTGGGGAGAATTTATATCTTCTGCTATTTATTCTTATATTTATGAATATGACATATCTCTCCATATATTTAAGTTTTTAAGCATTTTCAGTAAAAATGTATATGTTTTCATTATAGTTCACACATTTTCTTAGACTTTGGTACTCTGCAATTTTCATTTTTGATGATATTGTAAATCATACTGCTTTAGTTTTATTTTCTATAGTTATGATATAGAGAAATAAAATTGAATTTGGCTTCACTCAGTTGTAATACTATATCACATTCTCTGATTTTTTGCTTTATTTCTAAGTTTCTGAGACAGCAGTACAAAAAGTCCTGAATACAATTGTAACATTCAACAAATTTTCCTATTAATTCTGTCAAAAGTTGCCAAGTTTGAATAAATTTACATTATGTATATGTATATATACATATATGCATACACACAAATATATATATATATATATAATCTCTTAAAATGTATTCATTTTTATCTTATTGAAACATTTTTAATCAGCTTGTATTCTCTTGATATTTACAATTAAATTAGCATACCCAACTTTATAAATTTTCTAAATAGTTTTTAAAATAGGATATATCATTGTCCTTTTCCAGAAAAAAGTGTATCAATTTTCTATAAACTGTTCATTTCTCTATAATTAGAATAACAAATTTTTGCTTTTTAAAACAGCATTTACAGAACTTTTCTTAAACCATGTTGAAAGAAATGAGCAAATAGCTAAAGGTGCTGTATATTTTTTATGATTTCTTAGAAGTTATATAGATACTTCTCACCTCTCCTCATGCATTAGAACAGTGAGTCAAGATAGAAAGAAGTGCTCATATACATTCAATCATCAAAGGACTAAAAATATATGCCCTTTTGATTCTGTTTTATTTCTAATATTTTTAAGGAGTTTTGACAGAATAAAGATTGTGTACACTGGAAGATCAGATCATAGTGGAATATTATTCATGCCATCTAGTCACTCCAGTCCCTAGTAGTTTCAGGCATGGTCTACTTTGGTCCTGTCCTGCTTTATGGAATCATTTGTTGGTGGGCAATTTGGACTGAAATACTTGGCACATCAATAGAAGAACTATATAGTTGTATAGAGCTATTTTCAATTCATTTAAACTTGTCTACAATAGAATGATAAATTTTTGGTACTGAGTTGAATTTTGGAAGCTGTAATTAAGTATTCTTCAGAAATAAGTAATGCAAGTTCAAAAAAACCAATCATCAAAAGGATATTCTATGATCTGGTAATGATGACATGAAATTCTGTGACTCAATAAGGACTGCCAACTTGGCTTTCCTATTGGGTTCAGCAGTATTGCTGTGAACTGGTTCAGAAAAATTACAATTCTTGAATAATTTCCCAAAGGGTATACAACCACCTTCTCTCTTCTGCAATTCTGCCTGTGGTCACTTCTTGTTTCAGTGGTTTCTAATGGGCAGTTGTCACTTGTACTGGGGAATGTAGTCCCTGTTTTAGTTAAGACAAGAGTTCACCTCTTTGCACTTTATAAAGTCATGTGTTACTATTTAACACTTCTTCCAATACAGTAATTTGGCTTTAAAATATAGGAATAACATCTGCCATGGGTTGAAGTGCAAAACCAAGCAAACAAAAAGCATAATGACTTTTATGGTTTAAGGTTTAAGTGGAGACTCACATTTTTCACCAAAACTGGACATTTTATTTATAAAAGTAGACACTTAAGTAAAAATAATACTTCAGAAAAAGAGTTTACCTTCTCGACCATCTGCCAGACTTAGCTCAGAGTCATTGGACAGTGACATATCTGGACTGCCAAGATGAGGTCCCCAAACTGATAGTATGGTGTGGACAAAACTCCAGAACTTCTTGGCTAAATTTTCTTAAGGGGTTATAGTCTGAACCCACATTTGTACTTTTCTTTACTTTTTATGATTCATTTATTGTTATAACTTCATTTAAAAACCTGCCAAAATAATTATTTTGTCCATATATCCTATTGGTCTCTATTTACCTGAGGGTATCTGTTTAGATATTTTAAAAATTAAATAAAAATAGTTAATATTAAATATTGAAGTAGTTAATATGAAATATATATTATCCTTTCATATTCTTTGTTAATACAATATATGTGTATAGAGTCATCACTTGGTATTTGCAGAAGATTGATTCCAGGACCCTGGATACCAAAATCTGAGGATGTGCAAGTTTCTTATATGAAATGGCATATATTTGACTGTAACATACACACAGCCTTCTGAATACTTCAAATCATCTTTAGATTACTTATAATACATGATAAAATATAAATTCTATGTAAACAGTTCCTATGCTATATAGTTTAGAAAGTAATGACAAGAAAAAATGTCTGGATGTGTTCAGAACAGATGTAATTGTTTTCCAAATATTTTCCATCTGCAGATATAGCACCTGGAGATAAAGAAGGCTGACTGTGTTCATTAGTTAAACTAAATAGTTTATCTTATATCTTCAATGTTTTATATTCATCTTCCCTTATTGCTTCTAGAAAAATCATAAAACTCCTGGGCATGGTTGCACACTCCTATAATCCCAGTAGATCTGGAGGCTGAGGCAGGAGGACTCCAAGTTTAAAAGGCAGCCTCAGAAACTTAGTGAGGCCCTTAGTAATTTAGAGAGACCCTGTACCCTGCAAAAAAATTCAAAAGGGCTGGGGATGTGGTTCTGTGGTTAATCATCCCTGAGTTCAATCCCTTGTACAAAAATAATTATAAAATCTTTACAAAGATATAATTTCACTATAACAATTCTATTAGTACCAGTCCAATGGTATATTTTCATTTCTTGTACTATTGTTATACATTTTATTCTTACATATGTTATACATTTCACAAGATGTTACTATCATTCATGTCTTAAACCATTAATATTGTTGGAATTTAACTGTATGCTTACATTACCTGAGATTTTGATTCCTTCTTGTTTAGATCTTTTGAGCTTTTATTCCAGGTTGGTTCACAAACTGAAAAATAATTCATAGAGGACATGGGTCATTAGTTTCAATTTTGGAAAATGAATGAATAAGCATTTGCATAAATTTTGTTCTGATAGGTGACTCATTGAATGTGCATGTATATGTGAACTCACATGTGTGTGTCCATTCATCAATAGAACAGATATTTCTCACTTGTTGATTTTTAAGCTGGGGCCTTGATTTTTAAGTTGATTTTTAAGCGAGGCCTAGATCAAATTTCTTGTGTAAGATGAAGGGCTGGCTACCAACTCCAGTCCCTGTACCTATGACAAAATAACTGCATTTATACAAAGTTCGAAAATAACCATGTGGGTTTATTATGTTCCTTAACTCTTATTTTAAATCATCTGAAAGCAATTATGAGAACAGAATACAGATATACAAACTCCATCACTAGAGGAAATAGGTCTAGCCGAAACCCTGAACTGTAAAATCGATAAAGGGTTTGTCGAAGCCATGGGGGACAAGGAATAAGAGCAAGTGAGAAGATAGCCTCAGCCCCAAACCCAGAAAGAGTTGAAAATGTAGACTCAATGTGAGTGACCCCTGTAATGGGAGGGAATCGGGTCTTCCATTACAACCACATTTTCTGGAAACAGACAATTTTTGTGATCTGGGAAGCGAAGGAGACTTTGTAATGTGCGCAGTTGTGTATGCTTTGTCTCCATTGGATTGGGAAAAGGAAGTTTAAAGAATTCATATCCTAGCCTCCTGCACCTTTTGGAAAATTGCTGTTAGACTGGAACATAGCGGTAGACCCTTCCCCAGAGAATACTATAAATAGATGAACCAGAAATAACTCTTCTCCTTCAAAAAATGAGAAATCAAAAATAAACCAGCACAGTACATTCTCTAATGAGTTGGGGAACTAAATAACAACCCTAAAAAAATGTCATAAAGAAGAAAATTGTGAATTAATGTTTCTCAATGAATTTCAGAAAACAAAAACAAAACAGATTTTTTAAAAAAGTGTTTTAACAAATCAGCTGCTTCTATAAAGCAAAAGCATAAATAAAATTTATAAGAGCTCAAAGAAGAAATAGCAAGAAATAAGAGCAGGAGATGAAATACCAGCTGGGAGAAGTCAGAAACTATGTGGCAGGAAAATTTTCAAAACAAATATAAAATATATTTAAAAATCACTCTAGAATACATAGTTAAGTCTATAGAATAGGAATGGGACATCCTAGAAAAGCAAGAAAGAAATGAATAAAAATTTTAAGTGAACTGGAAATACAAAAGAAGAAATAATCAGTGTGCACGTGGACTTCAAAGAAAGTCAAACTAATCTTTAAGTATAAAAATAAAGAATATGGTCCTCAAATTTAAAAGGTTTTTAGTTCTTTTTGGAGTGGGGCTACTGGGGATTAAACCCAGGGTCTTACACACACACTCAGCACACACTCTACCACTGAGCTGCCCTTATTAAAACAACAACAACAAAAAAAAAAAAACAAAAAAAAAAAAACCTTTTTTGTAGGAAAATTTAAAATTAATGTCTGGACATTTAGGCCAAAGGAATAAGTCACTTACAAGGAGAAAGTGTATATAAACTCACAGAAATAGAGCAGAGCAAGAGCTACACAATCCTCATGAAAAGAATGGCCAAAGTATTTTATGCCAAATGAAACTGTAATGCAAATATAAAAGCTCTATGCAGTTGTAAATATTTATTAACTTCTGAAATGTGATTTCATGATCTTCTTTTGGAGAATCTGCTAAAGGCCAACTGTCAGCCAAACTAAAGATGACTGAATAACCACAGATGTAGACTGGACACTACTTAAATGCAGAAGGAAGACTAAAACAAAAGGGGATGATTATGGTGACAAAACAGAACATGCTTATGTCAAATTCTGACTTGCTAGAAAAGATGCAATTAAAATTAGAGATGAGGGAAAAGATGGCAGGCAGTATATGTATAATAATTTTCTCATTTTAATAGCATCAGGTAAAAAGATATGAGGTAAAATGGACAAATCAAGTATCAGTCCTAATTATATTTGGCAATAAAACTGTGACACTAAGAAAATTTTTTAAATCAAATTTAATGGCTCAAGGGTCTTAGAAGCCACCAAATTTGTGATTATTTGTTATAGTGATGACTTTAGGAAACTTTATACAAAATGAGAAACTTTTAGATAGGAAACTTACACAGTTTTTTGTTTTTTGTTTTTTTTTTTTAATAAAAGTAGAATATTGTTTTGGCTACCGAGAAAATCTGGGCAAATAATTATCTCAAGAAATTAAATAAATATGTCTCTTAAATATAACAGGATGTCGAACCCTACTAATAATAGCAATATAAAGCAAATTATGCTAACTTATAATGTTGCATCTTTGTTGATTCTATTTTCTTTTCCATCCATTCCCTTTCTCTTGTCTACAAATCTTTAAATTCCAGGAGAATGACTGCTCACATACATCACCTGGGCTTTCTTGCCAGATGACTTCATATGATTTCAGTCAGTAGAAGGTATGGACAGATTGGATTTTGATGGGGCAGGGCACTGATCTCTTTCTCCAGTCTTTAGCACATTGATTCTGTAGCCAAGGTACCCCTGTAAGATTAAACATCAGAAAAGTGATCCTTTCTTCAAGACTCCCACTTTAAAGGGGTTCCTAGAACCATGTCTTCTGAAATAATATGTACATTAGAAACCATCTTTACTGAAACACAGAGATAAAGAGTGAGAAACTAGAACAGACCACTCAAGCCTCAGACTGACCACTGAAGGATCTGGGCATTGAAAATATCCAAACAGAACTGCATATTGAATATGGAGCTGACTTAGAAGTCACTACCTACAAGAAGATTACAACAAACTCGTAGACAGAACTCAACCCGGTTAATTGCCTGCTAAAGAATGCATCAACTATTTCAATATACAATTTAAGCAAGACCCCCAACTTTTAGCATTATATTAAAACACTCAGGATAGGATGTCAGCGAATAGCAGAGTAGACAGTTCCAATGGCATTTCTACAGAAATATTGAAAAACAAGCAGAAACTCTGAGAACAAAGTTTTTCAAAGTATTATAGTAACCACATGAATGCTGAATCAAAAAATCCAAGTGGTAATTTAAAAATGATAGAGAAGATCTGTGACAGTTCACCAGTTCCTTCTCCGGCTTGGTTCTGTGGTGGTCCTGAAGATGGCAGCTGACTTCCCTGTGTGGGGCCCTAGTTCCTGGTTGTGGAGGGAACATAACAGACCTTATTCACCAATTATCATGAATATCTCTTTTATCCTGTGTAAGAACTACCAGAAGGACTGACTAAGGTGCTTTCTCTGTTTCACCTGACTTGGCACTGGATCAGGGCATTTAAGTAGCAGCCATTACTCAAAAATATTGAAAGGTGAATTAAAAACCTGCAGCCACCTGGGCAAAAAGTTATGCTTCAGACACACAGGACACTAGCTAAAAATGAGAGGAAAAGCTGGGGAGAATGATTTGTAGGGAAGTTAAGGCATCCAAAAGTACCCTTATATATTGGAAAATCTGCAAGGCCATACATGAACAGAGCAATATGCATGCAAATAGACCTTAGAGGTGCTGTTTTCCCTTCTAAGGAAAAAAAAAAAAAATGAAGACTACTCTGTAAGTAGAAATGTTTGAGATAAGTGGTGAATCCAGTTCAAAGCCAATCTGCAATGATTGGAAGAAGCTTGATTTTTGTTTTTGTTTTGTTTTGATTTTGTTTTTAAGCTTCTAGCATTTAAGAAAACTTCTGTCAAAACACTAGCTGACAACAAATGAAAGGAAAAACTAATTTAGTGACCATACACTACTAGGAAAAGAGTCTTTGAAAAGCAGTTCAGAAATGTAGCTAAAGAGATGACTACAGGTTTTAATAATGAAGAACAGCAAACCCTGGGGAGTGGGGAGAATCAGATTTCCAATTACCAGATTATTTTATTCAAATTTCTAGTCTCCAATAATAACAACAAAATAAGTCATATCAAAATAAAAACAAAAACAAAAACAAAATAACCCAGGAAATCTGCATTCAAAGAAAACTTACAGTCATTAAGACAATGTACTTTTGAATGGGATCATTAAATAGAAAAATGTAACAAAATAGAAGAGTCCAAAAATATATATAGTAAAATACCATCAAATAATTTTTTACAAAAATACAATGCTTATAAAATGGTAGTGTTTTGAACAAATGTGGTTGAAACAAGTGAGTACATATAAACAAAGAAAGAGAAAAAGCCTAACCTGAACACTTTAAATAATCACATAAAAGTTAATTCAAGATAAATCATAGAATTGAATGTGAAATACAAAATAATAAAGATTTTTTAAGACACAAAACCAAAAAAAAAACCAACAAGAACATTTTTTTACTTGAAATCAGAGTTCTTAGAAGTTATGTTTTATTGGAAATCTGTATGTAGTAGAACAAAATTGAATCTCTATCTCTCACCCTGCACAAAACTCAACTCAAAGTCGATCAAGGACCTAGGCATTAGACCAGAGACCCTGTGCCTAATAGGAGAAAAAGTAGACCCAACTCTTTAACTCTATCATGCAGGCTTAGGACCAACTTCCTCAATAAAACTCCTAAAGCCACCTGCCCCCCAAAATCAAGAATCAATAAATGGGATGTAATCAAACTAAAAGGCAAAAGAACCAACCAAGAACATGATTAGAGAGCCTACAGAATGGGAGAAAATCTTTATCACCAGCACCTCCAATAAAGCATTAATCTCAGGTTATAAAAACTACTCAAAAAGCTTAATACCAAAACAACAACAATCAATAAATTGGCTAAGGAACTGTACAGGCACTTCACAGAAGAAATATAAATGGTCAGAAAATTTATGAAAAAATGTACAACATCTCTAGCAATTAGAGAAATTCAAATCAAAATTACTCCGAGATTCCATCTCACCACAGTCATTATGGCAATTATCAAGAATACAAGTAAATATTGGTGAGGATGTGAGGAAATAGGTTCACTCATTGCTGGTAGGACTGCAATTTGGTGCAACCACTATGGAAAGCAGTATGGAGATGCTTTAGAATGGAACCACCATTTGGTTCAGTTATCCCACTCGGTTTATACGCAAAGGACTAAAAATGAGCATACTACAGTGAAGCAGTCACTTCAATGTTTAAAGCAGCTCAATTAATAATAGTCAAGCTGTGGAACCAACCTACGTGCCCTATAACAGATGAATGAATAAAGGAAATATGGTATATATACACAATATTATACTACTCTGTCATAGAGAAGAATGAAATTATGACACTTGCCAGTAAATAGATGGAACTGGGAATATCATGCTAAGTGAAGTAAGCTAGATCCAAAAAAATCAAAGGCAGATTGCTTTAATATGTGAATGCTCACCCACAATAAGGTACGGGAAGATTAGAAGTTCATTGGACTAGACAAAGGGGAATGAAGGGAAGGGACAGAGGATGGGAATAGAAAAGAGAATGAATCGGACATGGATTTCCTATTCTTATATATGAATACACAACCAATGTAACTCCACATTGTATATAACCACAAATAATGGGAACCTAATTGGAACAAGTTATACTTATTCAATGTGTGTATAATATGTCAAAATATATTCTAATGTCATGTATATCTGGAAAGAACAAATAAACTTTAAAGAAAGAAATGATGTGTTACCTACATCAAAATTAATCAATTTTGATTTGAGGAAAATACTGAAAAATCAGTGAAAAGGAAAACACAATGGCAGAAAATCTTTGACAAAGGGCCCTGAATCCAGAATACATAAAATCTCTCAAAATTTAAAGAAAGCAAACATACCAATTAAAAATTGGGCAAACGTCTTGAATATTCATTTGACCAAAAGAGGTACGTGGAAGGCAAACAGGTCCATTAAAGGATACTACTCAAGACTATTAACCTTTAGCATTACTAATTAAAACCACAGTGAGATAGCCTTACCAATGACTAAAGCAAAAATATTCTGATAATTGAACATATTAGTGAGGATGTGGAACAACTGAAACTCATACATCTGCAGTGGAAATGCAAAAGAGGGTGGACACTTCTGAATAGTTTAGCAGTTTCTTATAAAAATAAGCACACACCACAGGACTTGCAATTCTACTCAATCATTTTCCCCAGAGAAATGAAAACATCACACTGAAAGTCTTTATACAAATATGTATATCATTTTCATTCATTATCAGACCACATATTCCTCAGTGAACCTCTGGAAAAACAAGCAGACACATCCACACTAAGTAACGATACTTATATGTATATGTGAAAAGTCAACAAACTCTCAATACAGTCAACAACTTGGGTAAATCTCAAAGGCATTTTACCGACTGATGGATACCTATCTCAAAAATTTACATACTGTGTAGTTCCATTTATATCACATTCTTAAAAAACAAAACTGTAGGGATAGAAAACATAAATCACTGGTTTCCAGTGGTGTTGGGAATGATGTAAATATAAAGGAATACTATGAGAGACTGTGTGTACATGGTGAATGGAAATGTGTGTGAATGGAAATGTTTTAATTATGTTGCTGATACATAAATCTGCACTTGTTTTAAAATTCATAAAAGAATTATATGAAAAATCTTTTTTCTTAGTTTAATTAAAATATAAAATTGATAATTCACAGTCTGAAGCAGAAATGATTAACAGTATATTCTGGGAATCATAATGCATGCAGAAATGCTGCATATTATAACAAAAAGTTAATGGGTCTGGTGCAGAATGTTGATGGGGTGTTGTGGGTATGTGGGAAGAGGAAGTATATAGGAACTCTCCTGTCCTTCCTGTTCAGTTTTGCTATACATCTAAAACTGCTCTGAGTACTTTTTTTTTATAGTTCACTAAAATGCTAAAATCATATTTGAACAATTAATGGGTAAGAGAAATTGGAAGTTTACTGTCCATACTATATATAAAACAGCACAGTACTATTTGAAGTTAGACTGTGATAAGTTGAAAGATATACATTAAGAAACTTTAAGCAACCATGAATATTTTTCTAAAAAAATTCTCAACAAAATTTTAGCAAATCGCATACAAATATATATTAAAAAGATAGTGCACCACGATCAAGTGGGTTTTATCCCAGGGATGCAAGGTTGGTTCAACATTCGGAAATCAATAAATGTCATTCACCATATCAACAGACTTAAAGTTAAGAATCACATGATTATTTCAATAGATGCAGAAAAAGCATTTGATAAAATACAGCATCCCTTCATGCTCAAAACACTAGAAAAAATTGGGGTAATGGGAACATTCCTAAACATTATAAAGGCCATCTACGCTAAGCCCATGGCTAATATCATTCTAAATGGTGAAAAACTGAAAGCGTTCCCCCTAAAAACTGGAACAAGGCAGGGATGCCCTCTTTCACCGCTTCTATTCAACATCGTCCTTGAGACTCTAGCCAGAGCAATTAGACAAACCAAAGAAATTAAAGGGATACGAATAGGAAAAGAAGAACTCAAACTATCCCTGTTCGCTGATGACATGATTATATATTTAGAGGAACCACCAGAAAACTTTTAGAACTCATAAGTGAATTCAGTAAAGTAGCAGGTTACAAGATCAATGCTCATAAATCCAATGCATTTTTATACATAAGTGATGAATCTTCAGAAAGAGAAATTAGGAAAACTACTCCATTCACAATAGCATCGAAAAAAATAAAATACTTGGGAATCAATCTCACAAAAGAGGTGAAAGACCTCTACAATGAGAACTACAGAACACTAAAGAAAGAAATTCAAGAAAACCTTAGAAGATGGAAAGATCTCCCATGTTCCTGGATAGGCAGAATTAATATCGTCAAAATGGCTATACTACCTAAAGTTCTATACAGATTCAATGCAATTCCAATTAAAATCCCAATGATGTACCTCGCAGAAATAGAGCAAGCAATTATGAAATTCATCTGGAAGAATAAAAAACCTAGAATAGCTAAAGCAATCCTCAGTAGCAAGAGCGAAGCAGGGGGTATTGCAATACCAGATCTTCAACTCTACTACAAAGCAATAGTAACAAAAACGGCATGGTATTGGTACCAAAATAGACAGGTAGATCAATGGTACAGAATAGAGGACATGGACACAAACCCAAATAAATACAATTTTCTCATACTAGACAAAGGTTCCAACAATATGCAATGGAGAAAAGATAGCCTCTTCAACAAATGGTGCTGGGAAAACTGGAAAACTATATGCAATAGAATGAAACTAAACCCCTATCTCTCACCCTACACAAAACTCAACTCAAAATGGATCAAGGACCTCGGAATCAGACCAGAGACCCTGCATCTTATAGAAGAAAAAGTAGGTCCAAATCTTCAACTTGTTGGCTCAGGATCAGATTTCCTTAACAGGACTCCCATAGCACAAGAAATAAAAGCAAGAATAAACAACTGGGATAGATTCAAACTAAAAAGCTTTCTCTCAGCAAAGGAAACTATCAGAAATGTGAAGAGAGAGCCTACAGAGTGGGAGAATATCTTTGCCAACCATACCTCAGATAGAGCGCTAATTTCCAGAATCTATAAAGAACTCAAAAAACTCTACACGAAGAATACAAATAATCCAATCAACAAATGGGCTAAGGAAATGAACAGACACTTCACAGAAGAAGATGTACAAGTAATCACCAGATATATGAAAAAATGTTCAACATCCCTAGTAATAAGGGAAATGCAAATCAAAACTACCCTAAGATTTCATCTCACCCCAATTAGAATGGCGATTATCAAGAATACAAGCAACAATAGGTGTTGGCGAGGATGTGGGGAAAAAGGAACACTCATACATTGCTGGTGGGGTTGCAAATTAGTGCAACCACTCTGGAAAGCAGTGTGGAGATTCCTCAGAAAGCTTGGAATGGAAACACCATTTGACCCAGCTATCCCACTCCTTGGCCTATACCCAAAGGACTTAAAATCAGCATACTACAGAGATACAGCCACATCAATGTTCATTGCTGCTCAATTCACCATAGCCAGATTGTGGAACCAACCTAGATGCCCTTCAGTTGATGAATGGATAAAGAAACTGTGGCATATTTATACAATGGAATATTACTCCGCAATGAAGAATGATAAAATTATGGCATTTGTAGGTAAATGGTCGAAATTGGAGAATATCATGCTAAGTGAGATAAGCCAATCTCAAAAAACTAAAGGACGAATGATCTCGCTGATAAGCGGATGAGGACATATAATGGGGGTTGTGAGGGGCTAGCATTAGGTTTAGGGTTAGGTTTAGAGTTAGGCTAAGGAGAGCAGTAAGAATGAAGGAAAGAAGGACTGTGTAGAGGGAAAAGAGGGGTGGGAGGTGTGGGAGGGGTGGGAGGGGTGGGGGGGAGGGGAAAAATATAATAAACATCATTACCCTATGTAAACGTAAAAAAAATAAAAAAATAAAATAAAATAAAATGTGAGCTTTAGGAATCAAATAAAAAAAAAAAAAAAAAAAAAAAAAACTTAGCTATTCCAAAAGTGAAGACTGAATGGAATCATAAAATATATATGATTGCTCTAAAATAAGGGAAGGTAACAAAAGAAGAAATAAAAAGTGATTGGATGAACAGAAAATAGATGTAGATTTAAATACAACTCTATCAGTAATTACACTAAATATAAATGCTTCTAAGATTTTAGTAAAAGTAAAGACTTTTCAGATTGGTTATAAGAGTGAAAACACTAAATTCTGTCTATAAGAAACCCACTTTAAAACTAAGGAAAAGTTAGGCATGCACATGCCTATCATCCCAGAAGCTTGGGAGTCTGAGGCAGGAGTATCGCAAGTTCAAAGCCAGTCTCAGCAACTTATGGAGGTACTAAGCAACTCAGCAAGACCCTGTCTCTATATAAAATATAAAAAGAGCTAGGGATTAGCTTCAGCAGTTAAGCATCCCTGGATTCAATCCCTGGTAAAAAATAAAACAAACAACCAAAACTAAGAAAAAATATAGATTAAAATTAAGTGGTTGGAATGATAGCAGAATGGATTAGACATTATTATCCTATGTGCATATATGATTACAGGACCAGTTTAACTCTACATTATGTACAACCAAAAGAAAGAGAAGTTATACTCCATCTATGCATGATGTGTCAAAATGCATTCTACCTTTATGTATAAACAATTATAAGACAATTTTTAAAAATTAAAAAAAATAGTAAAATAAAGTGGTTGGAAAAAGATGCATCATGCAAGAACTAAACAAAACAAAGTCAAATTGGCACGTCAGACAAAGTATACTTCAGAACAATTACTGGAGATATAGATGTGTATAATGAAAAAGGATGTGAATTCAAATTAATCAAAAGAAACCATAAGTAAAAGTATCAGGAAGAACACAGAAAACCTGAATAACATTACTAACCATTGTCCTCTTGAAAATCTGTAGACCTAATTTAAGCATAACACACATTCTTTCCAGGCACAACATGTAACAGTCACCAAGGTGGAAAATAAATTTCAACACAATTAAAATTGCAAAAAATATACTTTCTTACCACATTAACATGAAATGTCTGGAAAATCCCCAAATATATGAAAATTCAGTAGCAAAAATTATAAGGAAAATTCCAAGTTCATGAAAATTAAGAAAGACAAGAATCACAATGTAAATTAAAATATATTGTTAACAATAAAAGTGAAAATAGAACAAAATTTTAAAAATTTACCTGAAATAATTATTAGAACAAAATATATGGTAGTACTGATTATATTAGAAAAGTAGAATATTCTTAAGTAAATTATTTATGCATCCATTTTTTAAAAGCTAAAAGAATTAAACACAAAACAAGAGGATAACAGGAATTTTCTTTTTTTTAAAAGGTTAAAGTAGGAAACAAAACTAACAGATAAAATCAAAGAAATAAAAAGTTGGTTCTTGGAAAAGACAATAAAATTCATAATGCCTCTATAAGAAAGATGACATTATCTCAGAGCCTCAAGTCATAAAAAGCAAAATAAGGTAACAGTATCCAACAAATTGGACACTTTTAAGGGAAGGGACACATTCCTTGAAATATGCCAAGCACCAATCTATTCAAGATGAAATAAACAACCTGAATTGCCCAAAATCTATCAAAGAAACTGAAATCATGGTTAAAATAGTGTAACTTTTAAACACAGATTACTTCATAGAGTAATTCTATCAATTGTCCAAAAAAAAAACTATACCTATTCTATAAATCTCTTCCAGAAATAAAAAGGAGGGAGTATGACCAAATTTATTATTTCAAGCCAGCATTACCTAGACACTCAAATAGCAAAGAACTATAAATCAAGCAAACATAGAAACTTCCCCCATGAACAGAGGGGTAAATATCCTTTTCCATATATTAACATATTCCATTTATTTTTATATATACCCCTCACAAGTTGAAGAAGTTCCTATTTCTTCTCAGTTTGTAACATTTTTATTACTAGTGAAGGTTAAATTTTATAAAAAATATAATTTTCTGCTTTTATTGAGATAACAATATGACTTTTTCTTCTTTTATACTGTCAGTTCAGTGAATTAGAATGACTGAATTTTTTAAATTTTTAGTTTTTGCAACTTTGCCTTTCTGAGACCCTACTGGGTTAGGATGTACTACAAAAAATGCAGAAAAAACACTTGATACAGTTTAACTTCATTACAATTAAGAATTCTGAGAATTTCCTCTCTCTGAAAAAAAGATCTTTGAAATCTGTAGAGTCACCATCATAATGGTGAAAGACTGAGTTCTTTCTCCCTAAGTCATACAGCAAGAGTATCTGAACTCAATAATTCCATTCAACATTATTGGATATCATAGCCAGTGAATGAGCAACAAACAGACAAATAAACAAACAAATAAATAAAAGCCATATGGATTAAAAAGAAGAAATAAGACTTTTTTTATTCATGGATGAATGATTTTTATAGACCATCTCAGGGGAGTCTACAAAACAACTACCAGAAATCATAAGTGACCTTAGTAAACTCAAAGGGTACAAGGTTAATCTGCAAAAATAAATTATATTTCTACCTTAACAATGGTTAATTGGCAATAAAACTTTAAATAATAATGCTGTTTTAACAGCATCATAAAAGAAAAATATTTTGGAATCAATATAACAAAATATGTGCAATAGATTTTTGGTAGAAATTTCCCTCTAAATTGTATGTTTAAATATAAAGAGCTTAAAATAGTTCCAAAAAAATTTTGAAAAGAAGAACAAATTTGAAAGTCACACCCTGATTTTCACAATAGGATATCACTAGCCAATCACTACAGTGGGTAAAATTAAAAAGAGTGACAATCCAAGTGCTGATAATTATGCAAAGTAATTTTAAATTACTTATATTGCTGGTAGGAATGCAAAATGTGATGGCAAAGTTTCTTATACGGTCAATTTTACACTTACTGCATAACCCAGCAATGCCTCTCTGAAGTATTCAGCCCAGGTAAATGACATTTATCTTCACAATGGCCAGTATATGAATGTTTCTTGCAGTTTTATTCATGATAGTCAAAATCTAAGGGAAAACAAAGCAAAACAAAACAAAACAAAACATGTTCTGGAACCTGTGAATGGATGGGATGGAAAAGTGTAGTATACCACTACTCAGCAAGAAATAGGCTGAATCTTTGACACATGCAACCACATGGATAAATCATCAAAGCTTTGTACAAAATGAAAGATGCTTGTTAACAAAAAGCTCCATACTCAATGAGTCAATTTGTTTGACATTCTAGTAATCCCACTGTGTTAGTCAGCTTCCGGTCACTAAAATGCAATGTCTGAGGTGATCAACTTATAAAGAGGAAAAATTTATAGAGAAAAACTAACTCACAGTTTTTAAGGTTCTAGTTCATGATTACTTGACCCAGCTACTGTGGGTCTTTGGTGAGGCAACACATCATGACAGGAGCACATGGAAGGGCAAAATTGCTTACATCAACAGTCAGGGAGCAAGAACAAGGAGGGGGCCAGAACCCACGGTCCCCTTTGAGGTCATGCCTCTGGTGATTTAAAGTCCTTCCATCAGGCCCCATCTCTACAACTTCTACCAATTCCTAATAATGCCACCTTGGGTGCCAAGCCTTTTAACACAGGGACCTTTGGGACACATCAGGATCCAAAGTATAGTACCCATTCTAGAGGGGAAAACATCAGATCACTCATTGTCCAAACCCTAGGGCTAAAGGGAAGTCCTTCACTGAAAAAAGATATGAAGAGAGTTTTGAATCTCTAAATCATTTTGTTTTGTTTTAATTTTTAAAAATTTTTTATTTTTCCTAATTAGTTGTACATGACAGTAGAATGCATCTATACATTTTAATAGATCATACATAAATGGAGTGTAATTTCTCATTTTGCTAATTGTACATATTTTAGGATCACATCAGTCATGCAGTCATATATGTACATGAGGTAATAATGTCTGTTTCATTCTACTATCCTTCCTAACAGTGGGGGTGGCTACTCATCAAAGTATATATTTTAAGGGGTATAGCTTTCTATGCAAATTAAATTGCAGTAACTTAACTTAGAAAAAGAAAGTAAAAAATGCTAAACTGCTATAAAAATTAAAAGAAATAGTACTCATAGTAATGCAAAAATGCATGATTATAGAAATTTTTAAAAACCAGACTAAGTAGTAATGAAAAAGGTAATAAGTTATAGAATATTTATATACAACTAATCCAACAAATTATTTCAAAAAACAGAGGCAACACAAAGATGACTATTATGTGGTAAAATTTTAGAAAAAATAGAAATAAGATATCTAAGACAAACATATTTGAAATAATAAAAAAGAAGGAGACAGGAGGGCAGTATTAGCACAGAAGTATGGCAAGTATGTAAATTTTTCAAATCAAAAGGATCATCAAAGGGAAATGAAAGGGAGGAGGGGGCAGGGGTATGAAAGATGGTATGAAAGGGGTATGAATGAGATAGACATCATTACCCTATGTACATGTATGATTATATGAAAGGTATGAATCTAACATCGTGTACAATCATAGAAACAAAAAGATGTACCCCATTTGTGTACAATGAATCAAAATGCAGTCTGTAAAATAATAAATACATAAATATTTAAATTAAAAAATGAAAGGTTCATCAAGTCAACATCTGTTCAACAGCTTGCTAAAAGTTTCAGCCAGTGCAGTAAGGTAAGAAAAGAAATACCTGCCACATAGACTGGGAAAGGAGAAATAAGTCTGTTCCTCTTTGTAGACACCTTGGTTGTCCATGCAGAAAATCCAAATAAATCTACAAAAGAAGCACACAAACAAAACCTTTCCTGAATTAAGAGATAGGCAAAAGTTCATAAAAATAATACCTACATACATAAAGGAAAAAAAAAAGAGAAATATGAATTCATCAAAACTTAAATGCTTTTTCATTGCTAAAGATACTATTAAAAGAATCAGAATCCAACCCACTCATAGAGTATGAGAAAATATGTGCAAATCATATATTCAACCAAGAGCTTATATACAGAACAATTTTTTTAAAAGTTCTTAAATCTCAACAATAAGAAAGTAAAGAATCTACTTAGAAAATCTGAATACACACTTCATCAAAAACGTTGTTCAGAAGGGGAAATAATCACATGAAAAGATGGTAAATATTGTTAGCTGTTAGGGAAATGATAATCAAAACCACAAAGAGATAGCACTATACATTTACTGTAATTGGTAAAAATAATAAAAACTGATAATACCAAATGATGACAAAGATACATTATAATTAGAAACTCTCATTCCTTGCTAGTGGGTACATGAATTGGTACAGACACACTGAGACATACACTGTATAAAAAATAGTTTAGCAGTTTTATTAGAGTTACCATACATTTAATGATAGAGCAGAGATATCATTCCCAGGTATCTACCTTTGAGAAATAAAAGTTTATATTCATACCTAATTTTGTATGTGAATATTTATACCATCATTATTCACAATCACAAAGACATAGAAATAACTGGAATTCACTCCAGTGGCTGCATGGATATAGCATGGCACATTAACACAATGAAATACAACTTAGCAATGAAAAGGAATAGACTATCGATACATACATATATCAATATTGACACATCTTCAATGCATTAAGCTAACTGCAAGAGTCCAGTCCAGAAATTTTGCTTGTTGCATGATTCCATTTATAGACCATTCTAGCAATGGGAGAAAAAAGGAGTGGTTTCCAGAGTTAAGGATTGGAGGAGAGTTCAAATACTTGGAATTTTATGTGGTGGTGAAACTTTCTGATCCTGTTTGTGGAAGTGTTTACGCAAATCCACATATGTGTTTAAAATCATACAACTATGCACCCAAATAGTGACTTTTATTATTTCCACACTATACTAATGACATGTAGACTAATAAATATAGTTATCAAAAGCTGTCCCCAATATCATATATATATATTTTTTGGTACCAGAAATTGAACCTGGGGTGCTTAACCACTGAGCCACATCCCAGCCCTATTTATTTTTTATTTTGAGGCACGGTCTCTCTAAGTTACTTATTTGCTAAGTTACCAAGTTGCTGAGGCTGATCTTGAACTTAGTAATCCTCCTGCCTCAACCTCCTGAGCCACTGCACCTGACCACAATACCATATTAACAAAACAGATTCTATGTGTTTTTAAAAATTGTATCACAGAGATGTAGATCCCAAATCTAATAATTTCAATCATAGTAGAAAGGTTATAAAAACGTAAAAAGGAGGACACAATTTAGTTTTAAAATCCTGAAAGTAAACTATCTTGGGTAAAACTCAGAGAGAGTAAAAGACACATTTAGAGACATTCATGGCGTCAATTCATATATCAGGAATATTTTAAAGATGTAGTCATTTCTTCCGTATGATATGACAGGAGACTTTTATAGATGCACTCCTGATACTATTATAGAGTGACATTCTATTTTTGTTTGTTTCTTGCTTTTAGTACCTATGAATTGCAATGGTAGATCTGTCAAGCAGATGATAAGATAGATTTTTATCTAGCACACCTTTGCAAAGAATGTAATTTTTTCTTCACATGCGATCGTAGACTGTGTATCCTTTTGATTTACAGTAGAGAGCTTTGTGGCAGGCTGAATTAAAGCAACTCTACTCACAATCTGTTCAGATTGGAAATATGTCAAGAAGAGAGCCTTTGGTGGGTTACTGACAATTTGCCAAATTTGCTCCAAGTTGACAAGTAATGGCTAGCTTTCTTACATGTTCTCTTACAGCTGTGCATAGTATAATAGGGCTGTACTCTCAAACACACTCACATATAAGGGTATAAAACTCACTTATTCAGTTAACCTCTGTGCTTTGTGTAAATCAGTGGTTACCAATGTATGATTCATGGATCTTTGGTGAGGGGAAGGATGTTGCAAAATAAGAAGAGGTCAGAAAGTGCCTGTGTAAAGCAATCTGTTCCTGATGACTTTGTTCAAATGTGTTTGACTAATATGACAAATAATCATAAATTTAAAAAAACCCTTAAATATCACTTGAATCATAATTGTTTATATTATATATTTTCCATGATGATGAAGACTAAAATTGCAATTATATGATTGTGTAAGTAAAATAAATGTTTTCTTCTCAAGGAATTCATTGCATTTAATAAGTTCAGAACCACCAAAGTAGGCTTTATAAATCAGGATGAGAATGATTACCTTATTTCAACTTATTGCTGTTTTTGTGATATGAGAAAGACATCATCTTTGAAGCAAAAAGTTCATGTTAGTGTTGATATGCTTAAAATGTTTTAAAAGATCTATATTGAAATTTCATAGGATCACACTTTCAAACCACTACTTAACAAAGGCAGGGCAAACAAATATATATCAGAAACCAGGGGTCAGCTCAGCAAAGTAAGTTATTCTATGGAACACAGAGACAGGTGACCCTTACAGAGGACATGGACACCACCAGATCAAAGAGCTTCCCCCTTCAGGTCCCAAGAGTTTCTTCACTCTTGCTTCATTCTCTCTCAATATCTTTTTTTTTTTCTCATGCCAATTACCAAATTAGAAATGTTTTCCTATCTTGAAACACATTTCAGGTGTGTTTTCCATGACTTGCATGAACAACTGGGACTCATTGAAGCTGCTTAGGAAATTACTCTATTAAAAATATTTTCTGATTAATATGCACATTTCACATTTTTCAGGGTCAAATTGATGTGACTTGAATTCAACAATTGATCATATTATTATCAGGCTGACTGCTCTGAGCTGATCCCCATTTGGTTAGTCTTCCTGACCATAATTCACAAGCAACTTGTGGACAACTCTTCTGATCTGTGAGGACATAGTACTCACCAGAATGTTACAAGTAACACCTTCTTTGCTCTAACTCATTGGTACAGAAATCAATGGTTGGAATGACATTATGTCATCATAACAAAATCAGAAATGCTCTATTAAAAAGGTAATTTGAATGAGAAAATAAATGTGTTTAGATTTTCTTAGTTGCATGGATTTATTATAAAGAATGAGAGAGATTTTATCAAGAGTATTCAGGGCTTCATGTCCTAGCAGACTGAGTGTCACTCTGGATTATTTTAGGCCTGAAGATCCACAGGAGATCTTCAGGATATGACACTGACTTCAGTGTCAATACAGTAATGGGGGGTGCTGCAGGCTGTGGGACATCCTGCAATAAATAAAAACCACCCAAACCCCCATCCAGTTCTACTAATTGTAAGAATGGGCTCTAAATTTTATATGAAATAACCACATATGTAATCACAGGTGAATTTATCTTAATGTGTGACTCAGCACATCACAAAACACATCAGTGAGCTGGATCCGCCTTGGGGACCATGACATTTAACAGCTGGCTTGAGGTTTAAAGGGTGAATTGAGCTAGACATTCTGAGAGAGGGAGATGATGGGGGCAGCATGGCTTTAGAAAGATGAAGGAAAGAAAACTGTTTCCCTGAGAGTGAGAAGAATGGGGCACTGTGAATTTCCCAGGTGGAAGAAAGCTAATTCCCTCTGAAATACAGGGACTGAAGTAAAATGTCTTTTATGGGCCCCTGCAGCATGTTCCACCCTCAGGCATCTGCTCTATGTGTTTTGGTGACAATGAATGTCACCAAAGCTTGGCAGTGATCTTAGGGTGGCAGTGACAAGGAATGGCCAATTTAGCCCATCACCAACTGGGAAACAGGTTCACTTTTCATTTTTCCAGATCTTGTATGATGCAGTGGAGGAGGGGAAATTCTAATAATGACTTACCCTGAAATTCTCATAAACCCAAATCAGATTGAATTAAATCAGAATTCTGTAAAAGAAATATGACCTATCTTGCCCACAAAGTACTGTTAAAGAAGGGAAAACATGTAGATTGACCATAACATGAGAAATGTTAGCTCAAGCTAAGAGAGAATGTATCATAATTCTCAAAAGAATCAAAGTTCAAAGGGCTTATTTCTTACTTCCCTCAAACTGAAAATCTCTGGGTCACATGTCACAGAGCTTGGATCACTGGAACCCATTCAGTCATTCTCTACAATATTTTACCTATGTAATGTTGACGATCACAAGAGTTAGAATTAGCAGCCTGAATGTGAATCCAGCCTGGCCACTTTGATACTTGTGATTTGAGGCAAGTTGCTTAGCTTCTGCCATGTGAGGCTAACGGTAGTACCAAGTGCACTCAGTACTGTGCAGAGGAAATGAATGCTTGAAGCAGGATCTGGCATACAGCACAGACCAAGCACTCAGTAAGTTAACTATGCTGAAGGCCATTATTACTAATTCCATCACCACAAGTCAGACTTTAAGCCTCTATCAACTAAGCAATTAAAATAAAGAATTCTATTTCCTCCTTCTATTCCAATTCTTTGGTATTTCTTCCTTACATCAAGCTAGAGAAATACCCCCAAAATATAGTTTTTTTTTCTTTCTTTCTTTTTTTTCCCCCAGTGCTGAAGATTGGACTCAAGCCCTCACACATGCTAGGCAAGCACTATACCATTGAGCTACAACCCTAACCCATAAAACATAGTTTCAACCATTTTCATTCTATATTAAAGTACTTCGCTACTTCTCCACATCTACAAAATAAAGTTTTAAAATATATAACATATTTGTACTTTACATTTTTGTCTTTATGTCTTACAGATTCATTCTCCTCCATCCTTTCCTTTTCTTTATCCTAAGTGAGTGGTCTCATAGGCATTTGTCTTGCCCTCCACACTTCTTGAGATTCCCTTAAATAAAGCATTTCATGAACTACTGATAAAATTTTAAAAGGGGGAAATGTTACAAGAGACATAACATTTGCTCCATACATTTCTGTACCAGTTGGACTGATAAAACCTTCACCATTTGGCCCATTTGGCCCTCAAACAACACGGCAATTCTGGTTTATATATCTCCATGTTCCTTAAAATGCATATTAGAAATATATACAGCTTTTAATATGTCAATCATAATTCTATACACTGATTTAAGAAAAAAATGAACTTCAACTATGATGAAAGCTAATAAAATTTAAAGTAGTGTTTAAATGTATTTTCTCTGTCATAATAGAAATTAAAAATTAAATAACAAAAATAATTGGAAATATTATAGTTTGAAATTAAAATATTTTCTTAGATCAAAAAGAAAGAAAAAACACATTAGGAAACCAGTGGATAATATTCTCTATTAACAAAAAAAACTTAAAAGAATAGTGTGAAAGTAGTATATAGGGGAACAATATGCTTTAAGATGCCTGCATTCGTAAAGAAAAGAGAAGAAAAAACTAATAAAATAGATACTATCTTTACAAACTTGATAAAGAAAAGAAGTAGCAAAAAATACAAGAGATCAGAAATGAGAAAAGAGATAAAAAACCATTCGAGATTAATAGACATCTCATTGGCAGAAATTTGAAAACTTGGAGAAATCACATATTTGCCTGCCAACATACTGTCAAAGCATCAAGACTGATGTTAGAACATGTGGAGAATTTGAGTAGGTTAATAACTATTGTAGAGGCTAGAAAGGTGATTAAAGTTATTATGAAAAGTAGGCCAGTAGGAAAATTGTTCCAGAGATGGTTTTATATAACTTGTAAGAACAAAGGATTCTAAAATTATTCAAATCATCACAGATGGAAAGTTCCATATTTGATAGAACAAGCATTAAAAACAAGCCTGAAAGAAAAAAAAATACAATACTATAGTTCAATCCCACTTATTACTAAAGTTATAGAAATTCTAAGCAACAGCAAACAGAATTTTGTAATGTATTTCAAAAATAATACATTATGAGCAAGCAAGGCTTAACTTAGAGAATACAACGTTAGCTTTTTTTTTTTTTTTTTTTATCACTATGACCTATAAGAACAACTTAGAGGAGAAAAAGTTTATTTTGGCTCATGGTTTCAGAAGTCTCAGTCCATACATGACCAACTCCTTTGCTCTGGGCCCAAAGTGAGGGACCACATCACAGGAAAGAGGCCCAACAGAGTAAAGAAGCAGAGAGACAGCATGGGGGTGGGGGGGCGGGTACAGGAAGTTGGTTGGCATTTTCAGAGGTCTGAGTCCATAGATGGCCAATTCCACTGTTCTGGGCCCAAGGTGAGGTAGCATATCATGGGGGAAGGGCCCAGTGAAAGGAAAGCTTCTTAGTCTGATGCAGGGTCAGTAAGCAGAGAGCAAAAGAGGGGGTAGGGGCCACAGGGAATATGCACCCTTCTGGGGCATGTCCCCATGACCCATCTCCTCCATCAGTGCCTCATCTGCCTATAGTTACTGCCCAGTCAATTCAGTCAAACTAGGATAGACAGATTAGGTCACAGCTCTCATAATCTAAACATTTCAGCTCAGAATATTGCATTATTAGCAGCATTTGGGAGACACCTCATATCCACATCATTCCGCAAAGTGACATTTAGCTATCAGGAAATATGTCTATGTAATCAGTTGCATAAATAAGTTAAAAGGAAAACCACATTTTACAAAGAAAAACTGAAAATACATTAGCTCCTATAGTCATTGCCAATAAAATCTTTATTAAAAAGAAAATTTCTTAAATATAACAAAGTCTATAAAAAAACTAAAAGCAAACATCTAAAATGGTGACAAACTAAAGATATTTAAATTAAAATTAGGGACTATGAAGAATTTTTGCTATAATATTACTAATTATTATTATTATTGAGGTTTTAGAAATGAAATATATAAAATATAAATGGCATAAATATTTGAAAAGAATGTATAGCTTTGTTTTTCTTTTACCTGATTATTTGATTATACCTCAACATTCCAAAAATCTCTAGGAAAAAAAAAAAGTAGAATTATTAGGAGAATTTTGATATGTGAAAGAAAATTGATAAATATTTTTTAAAAAGTAGTTTTTTTATATTCCAACAATAAGCATCTACATGTGAAAATGGAAAAGGTATTCTACTTATTATAGGAAACAAAAAAATTTCATATGGAAATAAAAACATTTACATAGAAAATGTCAGTTATTTGAAGGGAATAAAGCAAATTTAAATAAATAGAAACACTATCTTCTATAGGAAAATCTCAAATAAGAGTAATATTCTCACAATTACATGTTAATTCAATGTAGTTCCAGTGAACATTTGAAGAAACTTAGCTGAAAGTACATGAAAAAAATATTCACAATGGATAATCAATGCCTTAGAAAAGGTAATGAAGTTATGATATTAAAAATTGAAAGAATTGCTTATGAGAACATAATCTACATCCATCCAATCATGTGGTAATACTGCAGAAACAGATAAATATGTCAGAAAAATAAAGAATGCGGAATGAGGTACTTGACATAAGAAACATACATGGGGGAGGAATGCAGAAATAAGAAAAAGATGAATTCCCACAACATATTTCTTGAGGAAATGGTAATTGAATTATATATTCTATACTATATACAGAACAATTCCAGATATGTGAAAATCTCAAACGCACAAAATATTATAATGTAAAGAAACTGCCTTGCAGAAAATCTAATACCATATATGTACAATAAAGCTAGACTGAGATGTTACTGAGACTTCAGACACAGAAACAATTGTATCTAAATAACAAATATGTCAAAATTATAACATTTTTAAATGATAAGAATGTTAATATAGAAAACTTATGACAAATTATTAATTTGCTCTGAATGCAAAGGATTAACTTTAATAATAAATATAATATTATCCTTTTCTTGAGAAGGATTGAATGGATTCTCAAACTTTACCAGTTATCAATCAGAATAGAAAATACTGGAAAGTATTATAGGATCCAAAACCTGTGCCAACATCAAGAAAAGTTTACTTATATAAAATGTAGGAAGAAATATAAAGAGTTCTAAATTTTCTATTAAAAGTTAAATTATTTTGACTTCAACTCAGAAATTTCTCTCCTATGAAATTCTTTTTCATAGAAAGGTAAGCACCAAATTGATCAAACATTTATAAAAGTATTTTTATTTCATGTAAATCAGAAAGACACTGAGATTCCACCTCACTTCAGTTGGAATGGCAGTCATCCAGCATACAAGTAACCATAAATGCTGGTGAGGATCAGGAGGGGAAAGGAACTTTTGCACACTTTGGTACAAATGGAAATTACTATGGAAATTAGTATGGATGTTCCTCAAAAAACTAAAAATAAAACTATGATCCATCTTTATCACTCCTCTATCTCTCCTTTATTACTTCCAACAGAACTGAAGTCAGAATACTTCAGAGGTGCATGCATTCCTATGTTTATTGCAGCACAACTCACAATAGCCAAGTTATAGAATTAGCCCTAGCTGTCCATCAACAGATGAATGAACAAAGAAAATGTATACATATATATACATATGTATATATATACATGTATATATGTATACACACACACACACACACACACACAATGGAACTTATTCAGCCATGAAAAAGGATGAAATTATGTCATTTGCAAGAAACTGGAGACCATAATTTTGAATGCAATAAGTCAGAAAAATATTGAATGTTTTCTCTAATATGTGGAAACAAAGGGGGAAGAAACAGAAAAGGGGTGCTATGAAAACAGAAGGGAAAACATTAGCAAAGAGAAAGGAAATGGGCAGCAGAGGGCAGGGGGCCTGGGGAGTGAAACTGATCAGATATTGTTGCTAAGTATGTGTGAATATGCTGCAGTGAAACCCACCGTTCTGTTTAATTGATATGCATCAATCAAAAATAAGAGGTCTGTTTTGGACTCGCCTATGGTGACCAAGAACTGGAACTATCAATAATGGAACGGTGAATGAAAATGAATTGGGATACAGTCACAATATGGACAAGGAAGTCTTTGACAAATTAAAAAAAGAAAAAGAAGAAGAAGAAGAGGAAGAGGAAGAGGAGGAGGAGGGAGAAAGAAAAGAAAAAAGTGAGAAAAGCAAGCAAAGATATGTAAAGTTTATATGATTGATCTAATTTTCTCAAAAAACTGTACCCAAAATTATATACATGAATAAACCAGTATGTGCCTTGATAAAAACAGAATGACATATTAGCATGAGATGGAAACTCTATGGTACAGATGTAAAGGGAGAAGGAGTCACCTTTCAAAACAAAATGAAAAAACAAGAACAGGCTGTTTCATACAGTGCTTTCACATCACACCTGAGCTGGGGGTCACCATCCCACCCAATCAAATGGAGATAGCCTTATGCAAAAAGCCATGTATTTGTGTGCACATGTATAATGCAAAGTTCAAATTAATAGTCATGAAAGCATTAATGTTCCTCATCTTTCAACTAGGATTCTAGCTGGCCTCTGCTTTTTTTCTTTCTCTAATATTTAATTCTTTTGGAGCAATGTCAATTATTTTTCTCTTAAAGGAAACAAAAAATCAGTGCAGCTGGATGCGGTGGTTCTTGCCTGTAATCCCAGTGGCTCAGGAGGCTGAGGCAGGAGGATCTTGAGTTCAAAGCCAACCTCAACAAAGGCCCTAAACATCTCAGTGAGACCCTGACTCTAATAAAACACAAAATAGGGCTGAGGGTGCAACTACTCTGATTGGGGAATGGGAAAGAAATAGCTGCTCCTATTTAGCCCCCAATTTAACCCTGTCCTCTTAGTGTCCTCAGTGCACACTCAGTCCCACCTCCTGGTGCTGTGGACACTCTTATTCTGGGGTTCAAATTCCACACCTCTCCCTCATTCTTTGCAGTATCATTCACCTGAAAACTTTTGCCTTCATGGATGGTTGTTGGTACTCTTTGCCATTCTACATTGAGTGTTCTCATCCAGGAAGACAAACTCCCAGCTCATGATCCTTCTGTTGAAACCTGTAGACCATTCATGAACAAATATGGGACAATTACTTATGTCATTGGTCCCTAATTTAGTTTTGCAATTTTTGAGCTAAGGATCTAAATGATAAAGAGAAAATACTGATGATCATATTCATTTGGTGAAAATATGCAATTTTAGGTTAACCCCTATTGTTTAAGAACCATAATACTGGCAGGATAAATGACTCACATCCCCATGGCTGAACAAATAACCCTTCATTAAGTCTCAAGTGAGTAGTACCATGCAATCAAGGGCTGTGAAGAGTTTATTTTCTTAGCTCTTTTTGCTGTTGTTGCTTTATAGCACATTTGTGGCCAGTTTTATTGTTCAAAGCATCTTCATGAGATGCTATTTCAAATAAATTGATTGCAATATGGTTATTTAAGTTATCTAGCCATTAGATCTATTTTAAAATTTTGCACAGGGAACACTATTTTAGCAAAATTAAATAGAGAAAATTGTGGCAAAATATGCAGCAATAATTTATTTTGCAAAACAAAAAGCGTATAACTGCTCTCTAATTACTAGCCTTTGAGGCATTTACAGCTAAATTAAAATCATCATTAGCTGTTAAGTGTGTTTGCTTTGATTAGTTCCTGTTTTATGAGGTTTTAGGCAGAAGTAATTTCGTGGTATTGTTATTAATGAATTTAATGTTAAGTGGAAAAAAAACTTTTGTTATCTGACAGGCATCAACTCTAGAATGATCAGTTTATATTTTGTCAAAAATGTCAGAGATCTTCCTAATGTATTTGCCAGATATTGAAAGCAATTAATATATTCAAAAGAAAAGGTGTCTTCTAAAGCTAGTGTAATGGGAAAAAAAGAAAATTCCCACCTTCTTTCCTTAACTACTATAGCTCAATAATATAGTTACAAAGCGAAATGGCATGGACCTTGAGAACTTTCCTATTCAAAACCACGTTTCACCACCCTGCCAGCTTGGACAAGTAATTTAGCCAGTCTACACTTGTTGTCCTTCATCTATAAAAATGGAGTTATTAACCATATTTCCCAAAGGATAGTTTTAAGGATTAAGTAAAATAGAAGGTGTTAAGTAGTATAGTGTCAGCATGTGCTCTCCAAAAGAGTTAATCTCTCTTCCCTTTTCTTTCCACATGATTCAGTGTGTCTAAAGATATTAGGAAAATAATTCTGAGCACCTATTCAAAGATAAACTAAGGGATTTTTGTATATTCACGTTTTGTATATCGCACTTGAATTTTGGAGAAAGAAATCATATGAGTGCATGGAAGCTTCTTATTTTAAACAACAACTAAAACAAAGTGTATTTTAAACAACTTTTGTGTCACCAGGGAGGTAGTTCTTTGTAAATATTATCATTCATGACTTCTAAGGGCAATTGAACCCTGTTTCATTTGCCATGCAAATCAATGTTTTACTCAATATTCTCCAGGAGTCCAGATATTAAGGGCTAAATGGAGGCAGTTGAAATGGAAAGAAACAAACAAAAAAAGATATGTAAATAGATAGATAGATAGATAAATAGACAGACAGACAGACAGACAGATAGATAGAAGGGAACTGGTATTGGGGGGTAGAAAGTGGTCAGGAGGCAGTCAAGGCTGCAGTGTTCCATTTATATGGTTCCAACACCATCAAAATGGCTAGTTATACTTTATAAATGGAGTTTCTGTGAGTCCTTTATTTATCAAGGTGTTATAGTTTGGAACTGGAATATCCTCCAGAGGCTTGTGTGTTGAAGACTTTTTCTACAACAGCAACATTATTCAGAGGTTGGGATTTTGGCAGTTATTGGGAGATGAGGGCTCTAACCTCATCAATAGATTAAATCCATTGATGGATTCAGAGCTGAAAGATGGTAGGTGTAGGAACTGAAGGGAGTAAGCTCTGTACCCATGGGTATTCTATGTTCTCCCCAGCTCCTTCTTCTCCCTTCCTTTTCATTTCCCTCCCTCTCTTTACCCCTCTCTAGCTCTCCCTCCTGGATGCTGTGATCTGAGCATCTTTGCTCTACCACATGTTTTCCATCATAATGTTCTGCCTCAACACAAGCTCAGAGTCAATGGAGCCAAGTGAGCAAGAACTGAAATTTCTGAAACCATGGATAAAAAATTAAAAATGAATCTTTCCTCCTGTAAGTTGATCATCTAAGGTATTTTGTCACAGCAACAGACAGCTTATTAACACAAAAGGTTAATTAGAATGTTGATATCATAGTGGTCATTTATACTTTATGCTAAAAATATTTAGAGCATGAAAAATTGTCTCAGTCATTGTTTTGACATGAAGAAATTTAGGGATTTTTGTGTATAAGCAATGAAATAAAATATAGTTCTAAACATTCTTTTCCTTGGACTCATCTAACCTCTTTGAGAACTATGACATGCTTAATAATAAAAAATGGAAAATAATACCTACTTCCCATGGTTTAAATCCAAGAGAAAATAATGCACTATTTATGTTGTAGTTATTTTGACTTACTTATTGATGAAAAAGTTACATGTCCACAGAATGACTGGAAAGAGATTATAGGTAGAAATGTCTCAATATTTCATCATAAAAGATGAATTAATGTTCCTATTTAAAGCATGGATTAGGAAATAATGGTTCTGGCAAATTTCATAGGATCAACACTTGTTTGCAAACTGGCCCAGATAAAATTAATGACAGTTGGAAACCATTTTATAACCCTATTGGCATTCACTCTTATATGATATCACTGCCTTTTACATTAGAAATGCTGGAAAACACCCCTCCATCACAAAGTCTATTCATATTTTACATTAAGCTGTTTCTCATAAAGGTTTTCTTAAAAGTTTTTCATTTAGTTAGAAGAGCAAACACATTTAAGCTGTGGTAGGGACACATGATCAGTGTGAGTGTGGAAGGGTGGTGTTTGTGTAAAAATGTTACAAGGAGGATATACTACTAGAGTTCATTGACATGCTGCATAAGGAAGCTGGAGAGAGTTTGCCCACATCAAATTGAGTGTTGAAGTTGAGAAATTTCAAGCTATTAAACACTTGAGTCATAAAAGCAATTCTAAACAAAACAAAACAGAATTCAGACTACAGAGCAGCAGACCTATAATACTAGTTATCATTCTTCCGGAAATATTTAATAATAATAGTTTCTGAAAAGTTATAAATGTGTAGTATAAAATGTAAATATCACTGCAATTATTTACCATTTGATTAGTGAGTTCAGCATTTGCTAATTTGCAGTCTTTCAGTGGAGTACGAGGATTAGTCCAGTGATTCTTATATCAATTGATTATTATGATTATGACCCATTTTCATGATGGATCATAAAACTGAAATAAGATAGCAAAGAGACTCCAGATCAAAATAAAGTGAAAAGCAGTTGAACAATAGACTCGTAAGCAAAAAATAGTAACACCAACTGAGATCTAGCACCTCCAAGGAAGCAATCCCTTTCCCTGTTGTATGATATAAGGAGTATAACCAGATAGGCTTCACTATCCATCAAGGTCAAGTCTAGCCCACAGCTACTGGTTTCACTAACCATTACTCAATTCACACTTATGCATGCCTATCCAATTCACACTGTAAAAAATTGTTTTGCAGAAACAAAACAATGACTTTATTGACTAGTCTCCATTGATACTTATGTGTATGATTTGCTGGAATCAAGAAGATGGAATCTAACTATGCTAGGGTATTTCTTATAACTTTCTTGCAAAAATTATTTTAAAACATTAAATTTTGCTAATCTATGGGTAAACAGACTGGACATGAATAGAAAATATGACAAATGCAATACTGTAAATTAAATGACATCTTTGAAAATATAGAACTTTCTTTTGCCAGTTAATTAACAATAATATGCTTGATAGCTATAATTATGAGTATGAAAAATCTTAACATTTTGAATAAACTAAAGAAAAAACTCCTGAATTTTATGGATTATAATACTTCGTTGATATTCCAGCTAAGGTTTATGTTTGTTAACTCCGCAAGAGAATACTACACTGTGTAACGGTAGAAACTAAGGAAAATATACTCCAATTTCTTAGTTAATTCATTTAATTTTTTCCAATTTAATGTGGAAAACAATATCAACCACAAGAATTTCCTAGGCATAAAACAAGGACATCAGTTCTCCTATTAATTGTTCTAATTAATTGTTCTCTCATTAATTGTCACTGACATAAGTAAAGAATGAACAGAAATGACATTTTGTATCCTGGTAATATTGTATTTCTAAAATATAAGATAAAAATTAAAATAATGTAGAACTTAATAACAATAAATATATTTATACAATTTACCTCCTATAGCTCAATACTTTGGTACTTTTAATTTTTGCCTCAGAGCTATTTAGTTCTGGAAGGAAATTTCATCTTCAAAAACAACATATAAGAAATATATATATTAAGTATATATAAACATATATAAGAAATATATAAAAAATATATGTAAGTCTCTTAGCAGTATGTTATAAAGCAGAATTAGTCATGTAGATAACATATGATAGTAGCTATGTACACATATACACACACACATATGTATGTGTATATATGGAAATTTAGAAATAATTTTTGATGATGTGGAAGTACATAAAATATAAAACTATAATGCATCCTATAATTAAATTATATTTGTTGAATTAATAAGGGGACTTAGTCATGGTCAAATGACTATACTTTTGTTTAATTGGCATAAGAATCAAGATTCAGTGAGTAATTTTTATAATTAGAATTGTTTTAACCAACGTACTTTTCCTAGTTCTATATTTTGCCAATATAAACTATAAAGGCAAAACACTGTTGATTGTTAAGCAATAGTTTGCCTCATTTGTCTGACTCATTTTAAGATTCCATGTATTTAAAAAAATTTTTTGATTTACATGGCTTATATAATGGAAACAGAGAAACAGTTATTTTATGAATCATCTCATTCTATTTTCCCAGGAATGCTATAAGTTTGGTATCACTACCACCAACCTCATTTCAAAGTTAAGCAATTTATGATTCACAGAGGTTAAGTCAATTGTCAGTTTTATCAATAAGTTTTAGAAATGAGATTTAAATCATGTCACTTTTTTTAGATACAACACCTATCAATTGAAATTCTTGTCATGGTTGCCCTTCTAGCATTTATTTTTTTCACTTGATTTTATGACTTTTTAAAATATAGAAAACTATACAAATAATATAACAGACACTTATTTTTATTAACCAACTCTGATTTGATGGATAATGTCATTGTAATACAGATCCTATTTTTGTTGTTGTTGTTTCCTTTTTGGAAGAAAGTATAAGAAGTGGAGGTAAACGAAGCAGGAACAAGAAATACATTGTTAGGCTTCTCATTTCTTACCTTTTCGTCCTCACAGCTACAATCTGCCAGTTACTTACACCCTTATTCCTAAACTGTATCAACAAACTCATGTGCAATCTCCCTTGCTCCAGTCTGTCTTTGATCAAGCCTATTGCTTATACAACTGGTATGATAATGTTCTCCAAACACTGCATTCCTTCTGTCAGACTCCATTTCAAGATTAGACAGAGTCTCACTGCTATCTGTGTTATCAAAAATTTAGCACTCAAAGAGCCCTGTCACTTCTTTTTAACCTTTTTCCATTATGGACGCTTTCTTCCCCCATGTCCAGCAACCCTTATACCTTACAACCTCCCAGACTTCAGTTCTTTTTTGTTCTTTTTTCTTTTTTTATTTGGTTGTGGTTATAGCTTTGACCAAGTCCTGCTTTTAGTTTTCTTGCCACTTTTATTTAAAAGTAACCCTCTTCCAGGATTTACTGTCTACTTAACATTGCTTCTCATCTGGGTATAGTTCTAGCATTCATGGATTTAATTTATAAAAATACCATTAAACATTTCTCTTAGTTACCTTGTGGTTCAAGATGGTGACCTAAGAACATTCCTTTGTCTTTGGCTCTTAAAAAAACAAAACAAACAAACAAAAAAAATACCATTGAAATGAAAGTAAAGGCACACAAAAATGAATGGATCTACAATAGTCAGGAAATTGGACTGAAGGCCAACAATGGACTCCAGTTATTAATACAATTGTGTAAGACAAAAAGCAGATGTGTGTGGTGACAGATGAAATAAAGCAGAAATCACTGCAAGTCAGAACAAACAGAGAATCTATTTTAAAATCTATATCTGGGGCAATTTTACTGGAGGCTCTAGGAAGCACCTCCACACAGTCAGCAGATCCTCAACATGGGTCCCTACATCCCAGAGAGAAAATATATCAGCATAACCATTTTTCAACATCCACGAAGTGCCAGTACCCATAGAAGTAGCATGACTATGAACTTGAGGTTTGTAACATGAGAAAAATACTGGAGGGCCATCCTCTTAAGATACATGGGTCAAACTTCCCAGAACTAACCAGGGTTTTAGTGAATTTAATCAACCAAAGTGAGTTTTTTATTCTGATTTGAGATGCCCTGCTTTCCATTATATACTAAAGTAAAACATGACAATAGATACACTCACGTGCACACCCCCTAAAATCTTCAATTTTGTAGCTGTAAAACAGGAAAGACTTTTATGAACAAAGGGAAAAAAATCATAGAATGAGAAAAAGTTCTTCGAAACTCAAAATATGAATACTAGGAATTGAAAATATTATTATGGGCCAGGCATGGTGGTGTGCGCTTATAAGTCCCAGCAACTATGGAGGCTGAGGCAGGAGGATCACTTAAGTCTACAAGTTCAAGAAGAGCCTGGGCAACGTAGCAAGACTCCATCTCAAATATAAATGTTATTATGCCAGTGATCAGAGAAATGAATGAAGCTATCTCCTGGATTTTAAGCACAAAAATGCAGATTGAAATATAAAAGGCAATTGAGTGCTCTGAGGCAAATTGAGTGAAAATGGAATTGAGAAACATAAAAGAAATGAGATAAAGGATTTTAGATTGAAAGGCTGCTAGATAGCTAAACAGAATGAAAAACAAAATTCATTCTTGGAAGTATTTTTGTGAAATTTCACATCTGCAAACACAAAGAGAAGATTCTAAACACTCTCTGTAAAGAAAAAAGAAATCATGAAACAAAAGTTTTCATACAACAGAGTACTCAGATGAGCAGCAAGTTTTCTATTGACCACACTGGATGCCAGTAGGTAGTGGAGTAATGGTTCCATGGAACCAGAGCCAGTCCTGTGGCCCTGACTTGAGTAGTTTCTGTAGCTTATGAGACCCCATCTGGGGTTTATATTTATTAAGTTGACCAAAGGCATGAAGATCAAGGAGAAATCCCTCCAACCATACCAACCTTTAACTTCTCTACGTGTTACACCCTTGTGATTTTTAGGATTTGGAATAGCCCTCCATTCCTCAGTATTGATTTCCTTTATCCTGACAACTTTTTAAAAACTTAGCAATGCATCTTGGGGTCTTTTTCTTTCTGCATGCAGAGACTGACACAAATGCTCCTCGGCTCCCTCAGCAGTTTTAATTACATAATTCCCATTCTACATAATTAGTCCATTTCACTGATAGGGTGTAACCATTACCATAGTCACTTTCAGAATATTTTCATCCCCTCAAGAAGAAACACCACATGATTTAGTTAACATTTCCCATCCCCTAAGCAGACACTTATCTATTTCCTGTCTCATAGATTTTCCTGGTTGGGACTTCCGTATGAAAGGGATTATAGAATATGGAGACTTTTGTGATTAACTTACTTCACTAAGCATAATGTTTCCAAGGTTCATCCAAGTGAGAGCATGTATTAGCACTCATTTCTTTTTCATGACTACATTTTATTTCTAATCATCAGGTGAATGTTTAAATTACTTCTGCCTTTTGGCTATTATGAATAATGCTGCTTTATGCATTCATGTTCCAGCTTTTGTGTGGACATGTGTTTTCATTTCTTTAGGCTATGAAATTCCTGGGTCACAATGCAGCAACTCTATACTTAATAATGTGAAGAACTGCCAGACTGTTTTCCAAAGGGACTGCACCATGTCACTTTTATACCAACAGGGTCAGTGTGTCAGGGTCAGACTGACTCAAATGTTCCTGTTTCTCTACATCCTTATCAACATTTGTTACCTTTTTAAAAAATTTCCACTGTCTCTTTTCTCTTTATTTTTATACTGATGCATTACAATTATACCTAGAAGTGAGATTCTTTGTGAAATATTCACACATGCACATAACATCATCTGATCCATTTCATC
Source organism: Sciurus carolinensis (assembly GCF_902686445.1). NCBI lineage: Eukaryota > Metazoa > Chordata > Mammalia > Rodentia > Sciuridae > Sciurus > Sciurus carolinensis. The sequence continues at coordinate 74,658,457 of NC_062213.1, read as the reverse complement.
CCCTTTCCCTCCTCTCCTCCCTCCCACAGGTGTCCTTCTATTTTCATGAGACCTTCCCTGCCTCTCTCCTTCAATTCTATCCATTCTAGTAGATGTGAAAGGCTGCCATTTTTATTCACATTTCCCTGATTATGAATTACATTGAGCATCTTTTCATGTGGTTATTGGTCATCTGTATGTCTTCCTTGGAGAAATGTCTATTATAATTCTTTGGCTTCCCCCCCGCCCATTTTTACAGAATTGAAATAGTTTATTACCATGTGATACATCATTTGCCCATTCTTAATTGTGGTTATTTATCTTTTTTATTATTTAGTTGTAAGAATTGATATTCAGACCTGGTATCTTTGGGTGGTCATTAGCCTACAACAGGATCCAATACTGAAGTATTTTTGCAATTCCCTCAATCCCACATCCTTTACTTTCCACATTCTTTGCTAGTGTGTATGACTGCACAATATTATCTTAGTCTTGCTTTCATAAGAAATTCTGTTAATCTATGATGTTCATGAAGGACATATCTTTAGACATTCTTGAGTCCACAAGTTACTATAGGCAGAAATGCTTAAATCTATTGATCCTTTCCCAAATCACATTTCAGCATGTAGTCCTGCATTTGTTGAACATATCAGCCTCAAAGTTAACTATCAATGCATAGTTATTCATTATTAGATGAGAAAATTTATACTAGTTGAATGATCACTGACATTTTCATTAATTGCCTTTAAAAATGTGTGTAAAGCTTATAGGCTGGACTCATGCATAATATATATCAGGTTAATTTCAAGAATGGATTATCAAAATCATTTCTTGGGGCCATCATCAGGATATTCTTGGATTTTATTATTTTAAGTGGTATTATTTTGTTTCTACCACAGTGCTAGCAGTTATTTATTTTGGGAGTAACTTTTCCCTCATACACACAGGTACATACACTCCAATATTAAATACCTAATATATGCATGTTGAGGATTACAGAATCAAAAAATAATTGAATATGGACTGTTTAGGTTTACTCTGGTACTCACTCTTATCTCTTGAATGATTTGCATTTGCACAGCAAATTCACAACCCAGGTAATTAAAATTTTTTAATGGAAAAAAAATACTAAATACTGTATGTTATGGGTCTTTAAATTTGCTCTCAAACAGTTCAAATCATAAATGTTAAATATATGCACCCTAAAGATACTAAATAATAATCTAGAATAGTGAGCATGAACACAGCCTTCCCTTCCATTGTTGAGAAACCACTGGTAAGTGGTGCTTTTCTAGGGGAGAGTAATCAAGATGGTGAAGGTGTCAAGGTCAAGAGTAATTGTTAAAGTCTATGGACAACATGATCCAGAGAGATTTAAAAAACTCTTCAAATAATAAAAGCATTTCCATGTGGGAATAAGATTTTAGCCTGTTAGTAGAACCACAGAGGATAAAACTAGTACAGACCACCCAATTTCCAGAGAATTCAGCTTAAGGAAGTACTTTCTAAGAATCAGAACTGACATTTTTGGGATGGGGTATCCTAATGGGCAGTAGGTTCTGTTGTCCTGAGTGTTTTCATGCTGAGGTGGATCAGTCTCTCTCACCAGATGATGGTAGTGGTACAGAGTTAGAACTGCTGATCCCTTCTAGATTTTCCTCAAACTGCAGATTCTTTTCTAAGATCACACATACTATAAAACATTTAGGGCTTAATTTAATAATTACCAGAGGGATGAATGTTATTCTTTGGTAATGACATTAAAATTTTACTGTAGCAAGAAATATTAGAATTTATAATCTAATCTCCTTGCCCTTTCTGACTGTAAGATGTTATTGGAAAGGGGGGAGTGGGGCAATTCTGCCATCTGTCATTTGAAGGAAGCAAAATTGAGCTGTAATTGTCTTAAAGTGTTTCTGCAAAATATAATTTTCTCATGATGTTCAGCATATAATTAAATTGATTTTTACAAAATATATAGTATGTTAGCAGTATCAACGAATGAAATGATGGCATAGTCTGACATTCAGTCTTACATAAAAATAAATACAAATTTTAAATTTTTAAGCTCTTTTAAAATATAATAAATAAAATTCACTCAAAATCAACTTAGACAAGTTTAAAATTTTATTCAAATTATGCATTTATATATAAGATAATCATTCATTATTTAACTTGTATTAAATATACAGGCTTTTATATCACTCATAAATGTAAAAGGGCTGGTGAATTATTTGCAGGGTTTTTGCATTTTAATATCTATAGAATAAATTATTTATAGATAATAATTATCTTTAAAAAGGTTTCCCTTAGAAAATAGACCATATGTATTATATTGGATACCCTTTCTCCAGAAACTAAGTTCCTCTTATTAGTTGATCTAAACTCATATGTGAAGGTTGATCTATATAAAGGAAATAATATAAATTTTTATATTCAAACTCATGGGTCAACACTCAGATTAACACTCTTAATGAAGTGCTAGACAGAACTGCAGAAGTTTGGCCTGTGGTTGCTAGTTGTTTTAGCCAACTTTTAGAGGAGGAAAAGTTTATTTGGATCATGGTTTCAGAGATTTAGTCCATGGTCAGCCAACTCTATAGCTCTGGACCAGAAGGTCATGGGGGAAGAAAGTAGTTCAGTTCATGACAACCAGGAAGCACAGAGAAAACTGCTCTCCAAGGACAAAATATAAATCCCAAGTTGTATTCCTAGTGCTCTCCTTCCTACAACCACTGCCCAGTTAATTCATATCACTGGATTAATCCACTGATTAGTTAAATCTTTCATAATCTAATCATTTCACCTCTGAAAATTCTTGCATTCTCTCACATATGAGTTTCAGAGAGACACCTCATATCTAAACCATAACACAAATAATATAGAAAGTATTATTACTAATATATTTTTTGAAGAATTTTTGCAGAAAGGGTCAATTGACTCTATCAGCTACCCAACAAGTTCAGTATATTTCAGCAAGATATTTAAGACATCAGAGATATGTCATAGTGGTTATTCTTTTTTATTTTGTTCAATAAAACTAAAAACAATAGTTCAGTTATTCAGTGCCAATTCTTGAGAGTTAACATCAGTATAGAAAAAAATTAAAATGTTTTCAACTATAATTCTTTTAGAAATTAAGCAAATCTCCCATCCCCAATTGTGGTATTGATTATTGACTGTAAAATGAAAGAAATAATACATTACATTTTTATACTTTACTCTTTATTTTTACTTAACTAGTATAAAAATTGCTGTAGGTTTGTGCATAGAATATGTAATACTTTATGATCTTTGTTCTCTAGAGTCTTATAAACTATTATGAAGAAAACCACAACTGATAATTCTGCTAATTTGTACTTAAGAGTTTGCAACTCCACATGGACTTTAAAAAAATTTTTAATCCATTCTTTCTCTTCTATTTCCTATTTTCTTTATATTTCCCATCTACCAATATTTTGTTTTGTTTCCTCGTGCCTTGCTTTTAAAGTTTTGTAGTTCAGGTATTGTTTTATAATGCTTATATCATCTGCATTTCACAAATAAATGGGTTAGCTCTGTTGCAACAAACTAAGACGTCACTCTCAGGAAGAGTTTTCATTCTAGGCATAGCTCACAGTCCCATCCATTGGTGGCTGCATCCATTGGTGGTTGCCCTTGGGTGAATATCCCCTACTGAAGGGCACCTGGATGGTAGAGCTGGCACAACACAAAGCATGACTGGGCTGCACCTAAATAGCACCATAGACATGGCAGGTGCCTGTGATATCTATCCAGCCTAGACCCAGAGTAATCAAGACTTCACGCCCTCTTCTGTATTCATCTAGTTCCCTTTCCTCTTCTCTGACCCATTTATCCTGCAAATACTTGCCAGTGTACCCCAGACACAAAATGCTTCTAGAATAAAATTGACACATCTGTGAAGATTGTTTGCTTTTAAGAATTTATTACTATCAATATTATTTGAACACTAAAATCATTTTGTTATTTTTTTATTCTTCTTTTCAATCCCAAAAACTTCACTGCAATTAATATAACTTTTCTCTAATTTTCTTTAAATTCTCTGATTCACTTCTGCACTTACATTTCTAATTTTCAGCCTCTGCGTCCAATAAATCTGAGTCCACACATATACTTTTCCCTCTGTCTCATCTCAGAAGTCTCCTTTATCCAAGAATATAATCTGTCTCCATCTTCTGTATCCCCAATCTCTCTCACACCCTTTCATCTTCCTCCATTGATTATGCTCATGCAACTTCTGCTTCCAGCTTCTTTGTTCCAACTGGCCCTGACCTCTGATATTAGTCTATCATATTTTTTTCTCCTCCTTGCCATATAGAAAACTGCATTAATGTCCTAGTCTAACCTTACTAACTAATAGTTTCCTAACTTTTCTGTAGTAAAAATTCATAATAATGTTTTGTCAGCATCTACTCTTTCACATTTTCTATTCAAATCCAGAGTTTTCCTCCAGCGTCTTATGTTACTTATTCTCTGCAGCATTCGTCACTGACTGCTTCTCTTTCACTCTTCTCTCCTGGATCTCACCCCCTCCCAGATTACTGTTTTCACAACTCATTGGAAATTCTTCATCCTCAACTTGTCGCTGACATGTAGTTATTCTCCAGTGTCCCACTCTCGGCCCATCTGATGTTACTCTCTAGCTCCTCCCTGGTTGATTCTGTTCCATACTATTAACAAGTTTGCAACAATATCTGAAATACTTACCTCTAGGCAAAACTTACCTGAAATCTAGACCTGAATGTCCAAGGCTCTATTAGGTAGCTCTATCTGAATTTCTTTTTTTTTTAATTTACTTTTATTATAAACAAATGGGATACATGTGAATTTCTTTCATTTAATTAAAACTCAGGAAACCTAAAATTTTTATCTCCACTATGACTCTAGTATGACTTTTTCTGGTTTCAACATTTCTTAGATACTTAACAGAAAACTCTATAATTTACACTTCTACAATGCTAAGTGTGTTCTTTCTCTTTATTTCCTCCATGGCAAGATAATTACTATGAGAAACATGAATTATCCTTTTCTGTCATTTTGAAATATTTAATAAATTCAAGAAAATTTAAATTCTATGAGGAAAAAGAAAAGTGAAATAACTTATTGAAAGATTAGATCTTTTAACAAGGGAAATAATTGGAAATATTATTGTTGACCCTATAAGATAGGTATCTCATTCTAGACAGAGGTGCCAAAAACATTCACTGGAGAAAAGATAGCCTATTCAAGAAATGGTGCTGAGAAAAATGAAAAGCCACATGTAACAAAATGAAATTAAAACTTTATCTCTCACTCTTCAGGAAACTCAACTCACTGTGGATCAAAGACTTAGGCACTAGAACAGAGACCATGTGACTACTAGAAGAAAAAGTAGATCCAAATCTTCACCATGGCAGCCTAGGCTCTGACTTCCTTAACAAGACCCTTAAAGCGCAAGAAGTTAAATCAAGCAAGGATCAATAAATGGGATAGACTCAAATTAAAAAGCTTCTTTTCATCAAAAGAAACAATCAATAATGTGAAGAGAGAGTCTAGAGATTGGAAGAAAATCTTTACCACGTGCACTTCAGATAAAACATTAATCTCTAGAATACATAAAGAACTCATAAAACTTAACACCAAGAAGAAAAGCCAAATAACCCAATCAATAAATGGACTAAGGAACTGAACAGACACTTCACAGAAGATATACAATTGATCAACAAATATATGAAAAACTGTTCAACATCTCTACCAATTAGAGAAATACAAATCAAAAGTACTCTAAGATTACATCTCACTCCAATCATAATGGCAATGATCAAGAATACAAGGAACAATAAATGTTGGTGATGATGTGGGGAAAAAGGTACACTCATACATTGCTGGTGGGAATGCAAAATGGTGCAACCATTATGGAAAGTAGTATGGAGATTCCTCAGAAAACTTGGAATGAAAACACCATTTGACTCAGTTATCCCACTCCTTGGCTTATACCCAAAGGACTTAAAAACAACATACTACAGTGATGCAGTCACATTAATGTTTATAGCAACTCAATTCACTATAGTTAAATATGGAACCAACCTAAGTGCCCTTCAACAGATGAATGGATAAAGAAAATGTGATATATATATCACATGATATATATACATATATATACATATATATTCCACATATATATATGGAATATTACTCAGTTTTAATGAAGAATGACATTCTGGCCTTTACTGGTAAATGGATAGAGTTAGAGAATATCATGCTAAGTGAAATAAGCCAAACCCCCAAAACCAAAGGCTGAATGTTTTCTCATATGCAGATGCTAATTCACGACAGGAGGGCAACTAGGGAAGAATAGAGTTACTTTATATTAGGTAGAGGGGAGTAAAGTGAAGGGAGGGGGTATGGGGGAATAATGATAGTAGAGTGAAAGAGACATTGTTACTTCATGTACATTTATGACTGCATGACTGATGTGTTCCTACAATATGTATAATCAGAAAAATGAAAGATTATACTCCATTTATTTATAATCTATCAAAACGTATAAATGCATTCTACTGTCTATGTACAGCAAATTAGAACAAATATAAAAATTTTAAAGGACAATTTAAATGGCATTGTATATAAAAGTGGAATGGACAACATAATGTTCATACTTTTGAAACTTTCTAAGAACACAAAGAAGTAAAAAATTAATTCTCAGAAAATATATTGAAAGACAAAAATAGAAGAAACTTCAGTTAGGTTATTTTGAACCAAAACAAATTAATGCAGAGAAGGACAAGATCTATGTATTTATATAGATACATTTAAGCATATTCATTTTTTAACTTTAAAGATGAAGATATATTTATCTTTGAGTACAAGTAGAAAACAATTAGGAAAATTTGAAGAAAAGTATGGGGGGTTATATATTTTTTCAACATGTAAAGGTAGATAATCCAATGGCAACTACTAACTATTTATTACAAAAACAGCAGATATTTACCAGCTACTTCTTTTGTTTACAGAACTATGCTATGTATTGATAGGCATTATTTTATTTAATACCCAAAAAACTTACAAGACATGGACATTATCAATTGTAAGTAAATTGGGTAGCATAGAGTTTAACAATATGTTATTGTGTTGTGGGGGTCCCAGTGGTGTATGCCTGTAATCACAGGGGCTCTGAAAGCTGAGGCAGGAAGATCACGAGTTCAAAACCAGCCTTAGCAACTTAGTAAGGCTGTAAACAACTCAGTGAGACCCTACCTCTAAATTATATATATATATATATATGGAGAAAGGGCAGGAGATGTGGCTCAAGACTGGCCCTCCTAGGTTCAATCATCTCTGGTACCAAAACAAAAAAATATTATCTTCAAACTACTAATGAAGAGAACAGGCTTTCTAAGTCTTGATGCCCAATAGTAGCACCATCCATCATACACTGATTTTCAATGTGTGATGCACAAAAGATCTGCATTGGAGTTATACAGACTCCTACCAGGAATCAGCATTTTAAGGAAATAATCGTGGTGATCCTTTTTGTTCATTTTATACCTAATGCTATATTTCCTGCATGCTAAGGCTTCCTTTATGCTACAGGAGAATACATTAAGCTATGCTCTAATGTATGAGAGAAATCATGATCCAAATATTGTCAATCAGGAGTAAAGTCATAATGAAGACATTATATAATTCCTCTGTTTAAAGTCCCATAAAGTGAATGACCTAAAAAATGTTTCATAAAAAATGTACTTATCTCAGCCACCAGAAAGATGAATCAAATAACCCAAAGTTGCGAAAATAGTTGTAAGAAAAATTTGTAGCTAGGGTAATTGTTTTTTGAATGTGGGAAAATTACTTAATCAGTCGATCTTCAGTTTTCTCATGTGTAAAATAGGAAAAAATAATGCCTCTTCTGTCATAAAGTTGGTCATGACATGTAAGTAAGATCGTAATATGCCTCGCATGGTAAGATACCCTCTGAAAATGAAAGGTTTATTTTAGAGTCTTACCTTTTAAAGTTTAAGTTGTAGGTATTACAAGCAAATATAAATTTCAAGGAGGTGAGTCAATGAGAGAAGAGTCATCTGTGCATAGCATTGTGAACCAGAATTAACAGCAGACTTGGAGTTTAGGCAGGAATGTTTGCATTGAGTTGTGCAATTGGTACTCAATTTTCTCTACACAAATATGTGTCTTGGGATGAAAGAGGGGCTGAATGTTAATTTAAATAGGAGGTCTCATTGATTCCACCGTGAAGCCTCCTCATGGGGATCCCCTTTAAAAACTTCCTCCCTAGTTTCACAGAAGATAGTCTCACAGAGATACACCAGGACTATGTATCTCTGTGGCCTGGAGGCAGTTAGACATAGCAGCAGCAGCAGCAGCAGCAGGAAAAGTTGACAATAGCCTAGAGTCTGGCTTCAAAGAGCAGTTAGTAGAGAGGAAGAGTAGATTACAGAATCCAGAGTACAAGTAGGATACTGCCTGGGGACTTCCTAAGTAGAGGTCAAGGTCCCACTGTTATACAGGTAGGGGTTAATGAGCTAGCAAATTAGGATATTAATATTAATGGAGCATCCTTAGTACCCACAGGCTAATGAAGTCTAGGGTCATTTGGGTTATATTAACATCAAACAAAGTGGAATTTTAGTCCAAAAGCATTTACCAGGATAAAGAGAGCAATTCTGCTGATTAAAGATGATAAAAATCTATAGTGATTGCCTGAGATGAATAATCTAATATCAAAATATATAAAGCTAAACAATATTATAAATATAAGGAGAAATTGACAAAATGCAATAACAGTGTTTCTCAGTCTTTGACAGATGAAGGAAAATCATTTAAATCATTTTAGGGAATCTTAATATAACTAATGAGATTATTATATAGATATTACATATATGTTAATATGTATGTATATGTGTATATATATGTGTATATATATGTGCGTGTATAAATACTACAAACTTCTTCCTTTTAGGAGATATTGGTCCTTAAAAAAATTATAGAATAAAATAGATTCTGATGAAGGCCATAGTTTATGAGGAAATGAATCACATATAAAATTAATGACAAAAGGATTAAAAACGTCCTAATTGTTTATAAAGTATCAAAAAGTCATAATAGTGAGAAAAGTACATATTAAAATCTTAACTGAAACATGTAGTAGTAGGCAAATATCCTTCTAGTTATTTAGGATTTAGATAATTAAAGAAAATATTTAGTCAACTTCATCATTATAAAGAGAATAATAAAATATTGATAGAGAAAGCAATTAGTACTGCTAAATATTGATTTAGAACAAATAAAGTAACTGATGAGAGAGTCCTGAAGTATCTTGTTGGAAAACAACAGAAAACTAAATAGATAAGGAAAATAGAAGATACAAAGAAAACAAATATATACAAAAATATGAATTAATGAGAGATTCTAAATAGTTGATAAATATGTAAAACATCTTAATAAAGGATAAAGTTTTCATGAAATGTGTGAACTGATATTAAAATGCATTATTTTAATTCTAAGAAATCTCCTAAGAAATCAAAATTATTACATCAAAGAATTCTCATTGCTAGGTGTGGTGGCATGTGGCTTTAATCCCAGTGACACAGGAGTCTGAGGCAGAAAAATCACAAGTTCAAGCCAACCTCATCAACTTGGTGAAACTATCTCAAAATAAAAATTAAAAAGGATTGGGTGTGTAGCTCAGTGAAAGAGCACCCCTGGGTGCAATCCTGCGTACCAAAAAATAAATAAAAATCTTATTAAAAATGCTGAACTAAAATTGCTTTCCTAATTCTCTAGTATAGTTCTAGTGTGTATGTAGACATATCTATAAACCTATAAATATTTATAATTCCAATTTATTTTTCACTATTAGAACTTTCAGGATAATGCTAAAACGATAAGTAAAGAATAACTCCATTTTTAAAAATACATGCAAAAATAAAGTAGAAAACTAAAATCATCTCCATATTAAAAAAATGAATAATAAGTCAAGATTAAGTAGAGATTATGATGAATTGAGAGGACATTCTATTAAGAAATCTACTAATGTAATCAGTTCAATAGTTTCACATAGTAAACTATCTACTTAGAATATTACACTTCCTTAACATATTAACTAATATTTTTGATTTAACAGTCTATTATAGAATTAAACCTAGAGATAGTTCATTAAAGTCAGAATAAGGTAACATTTGATACTCTGTCTTTAAAATAATTTGAAAAGTATATTACAAAAGATATGACAATGTAAAAATGAAAAATGTGACATAAGTCAAAAAAATCAGAAGAAAAATATATATGACTGAAGTTTTTCCAAGTGAATATAAATAGCATTTAGAAAACAAAATACAGTTGATTATTTAAATAAACAGGCAAATGCTAAGAACAAGCAACTCAAGAGTAATGCAAATATTCATAGACTATGAAAGAATATTTAACCTAACTAGAGATTTAAAAAATAGACAAATATAATCAGTAGTTACATTTTTTTGAAGTTATCTTGGTGAGAAAATTTTAATAAAAAGCAAATCGAAACATGTGAGCTTGGAGTTACTTTCTCCTACAGCCCAGTAATCTCATTTCTAGGAATTTCCTCTCAGGGAAAACTCAGGAATATCAGCAAAGATTTATCAAGAATGACTTCCTTAATTACCCAATTACTTAACAAGATATTGAACTTGCATGTGATACATGAGGTAGAAGTCAATTCGATGGGCAAAAAATTTTTTTAATCTTCAGTTCCTTTTAACTATAGCTTATTATTTTTACTGAGCTCAAAACTTTCCCAAATTGGTCTTCCAAGTCCATCTTCAAATGCAAATGGCACTGGCACCACAGTCCTCTAATGACCCCCTTCAGAGGGCACTCTCTACAGTGTTGGGGGCTAGTGGTCCTGTGAAGCATTGTATACTTAAGAACAGATGCTATTTACTGAGTAATTACTGGAACATTGTTCTAAGTGTCATTTTTCTTTTGTTGGGGGCTATTGGGCATTGATTACAAGAGTGTTCAACCTCTGAGTTACACCCCCAGCATCCTTTTTATTTTTTTTATTTTGAGACAGGCCTCTTTAGAGGCTGGCCTTAGCAATCTTCCTGCCTCAGCATCCAGAGTAGCTGGGATTACTGATGTACTCTATAATGCCTTTCGTGGATTATATTATTTAATACTTAAATACAACCCTATAAGGCAGGTATTTCTATTATCTTTTTTTTTTTTAAGATGGGAAAACTAAGACCTAGACAAGTCAATAACTGGCTCCATATCACCCACCTGGTTGCCACTACACAGCCGATTCCTGCAGCATTGTAAATGCTATCAGTATTTGCATACATAGTTTATCAAAAGATTAAAACTTTTCCTAGGTCAATGCTCCCAGTGGTGTTCTAAATGTAACTTAGAGTCCCCAGGGAAACTCTTCCTAATCTTTTCCTGTATAGTATTCAAACACATGCTCTGAGTCAGGAGGGTGAAAAGGAAATAGGAATCTATGAAGACAGAGCAAAGAAAACAAAATTGAGCCACAAAGGGAGAGGTCTAAGGACAGAGGTGTGAAAGAAACAAGAGAAGGTCTACTCAAAACTGTGGGGAAAGTGTTGAAAATAATTTCACTCTTCCCAGGCCTCTAAGGAGGAGGTAAGGAAGTGTTAAGTTTTCTGCTTTTACATTTTAGGTCTCTATAAATGTTTTCAATACCCATAGGTTACACTAGAGTGGAAAGAGTTTTCTCAGTGTTCTTGGATGTAAGGGAATTTAGATTGACCTCTGAGAACTAAACTTCTTAAATTACCATAAAATGTATGAGGAAAGAGATGTACAAATTCATAGTAAAGAACCTGATTTTGCCAAACCAGCAAGATTTTGCAGTCATATAACACAAAGAGCATTTCTTAGATCATGAGCTCTATAAAATCTCCTTCAGAGGTGAACTAAAGTTTTCCCTGTCCACATTTTGGGGATTCCCAGGGCACTTTAGTGTACAAAAGGCTCTGAAGAGTCCTAGAGGATTTTACACATTTGATCCAGTGGGTTTATTTTTATCTTTTTTAATTTTTTCTTTTTAGTTATTCATGACAGTAGAATGCATTTTGACATATCATACTTATATGGACTATAACTTCCCATTCTTGTGGTTGTCCATGATGTGCAGTTACACTGGTCACGTATTCATATATGAACATAGGAAAGTTATGTCCAATTTATTCTTCTGTCTTTCCCATTCCCATCCCTCCTCCCTTCCTCCCATTCCCCCATGTCCAATTTGGTGAACCTCCACTCCCTCTACCCCGACCACCTACTGTGAGTCAGCATCTGCATATCCGAGAGAACATTCAGCCTTTGGTTTTGGGGATTGGCTTATTTCACTTAACATGATAGCCTCCATTTCTGTCTATTTATTGGCAAATGCTATAATTCCATTCTTCTTTATGGCTGTGTAATATTCCATTGTATATACATATCTTTTTTAAATCTATCTGTCTATTGAAGGATGCCTAGGTTGGTTCCATAGCTATTATGAATCGAGCTGCTATGAACATTGATGTGACTATGACACTATACCATGCTGATTTTAAGTCCTTTGGGTATATGCAGAGGAGTGGGATAACTGGTTCGAATGGTGGTTCCATTGCACATTTTCTGAGGAATCTCCATACTGTTTTCCATAGTAGTTGCACCAATTTGCGGTCTCATCAGCAATGTATGAGTACATTTTCCCCCACATTCTAGCCATCGTGTATTGTTACTTGTATTCTTAATAATTGCCATTCTGACTGGAGTCAGTATAGTTTTTTTTTTTCTTTTTTTTTTTCAGTATAGTTTTAATTTGCATTTCTCTAATTGCTAGTGATCCAGTGTTTTCTATACTTACTTGACAAAATTTCTGCTTTTAGAGCTTGGACTCCTGGTAATTTAGGTTTACAAAAGGAGATGTTGTAGAGTCTGGGTAATATTTAATAGTTCAAAGTAAACTGACTGTTCCGCAGATGTAATAGTATTGTAGAATGAACATGGGTTCTGGAATTAGCAAAAACAGGAAACTCTGATCTTGGTTGTGCCAAGATCAGCAAGTTCTGTTGATCTTTGTGAGTTACCCTTTACTAACCTGTAAATTAGGATTATAATATCATTTGTGGCTTTGTAAAACCCCACACTTATACTAAAGTCATGAATGCCCTATGAGTCAAGTGTAAGCTATTTTGCTGAAGATAAATTTGTGGTATCTGTTAGGTTATTTTTAGGATCTACCAGTGCACTTGCCTATTAGCCAGGAGCCCTGGTTTGCATGCATGTTTAAGGATGAGAGGGGTGTTGGCCATGCCAGGTTTTTATGACATCTTTGCTTTCATGACACCCCACTCCAAACCTGTATTTTTGCTGTGTGAGTTTCACAGGTTCCACATAGGGCTAAATTCCAATCTTCCCCCTTGTGAAGAAGGCCATGAATAGGGGAGGAGGTTGGGGTCTCTACTGGGCCTTGTTTATTTTTTCCTTGCAATTTTAATTTTGATCTGTACACAAATGCTACATTTAATTCTTAGGTCCAACTCCCTCTTGTGTCTTCTTTTACTGCTACTTTTATGGAATAGTTTGTCTTCTTTTTTTGAAGAAGGGGGTAGGGGTGTGAGACTTTTAGATACATAAAACCATATGAACTTGATTCTATTCTTTATTCATTTGAAAAATGGTACAAGATGGCACAGGAGGCAAATTAATAAATACAAATATCGGGAGAACACCATAGCAAGATCACATAACTTTTAACGCAGCTTTTCATCTCTCTTCCATTACTGTAATGGAAATTCCTTAAGAGATGTTAGTTTAGTTTATTTAGATTATGTCATCTAAGAGTTTGAAGATAGTTCTAGTTTTACTTAAACTTAGCACAATGTTTATAAAACTTCTTTGGGCCTTAAAGAAACAGCTGATGCATTTCCAGGACAGCTAATTTGGAATTAAAGGCAGAGACCAAGCTCTCTTCACACCATTTAAGTAGACGATTCTCCCCCTGGGCAGACTTACAAGTGAGGACAGCCAGGTTGGTGTTGAGAAAAGAAAAGAAAAAGAATATAAAGCTCTGATAATCAAAACTAGTTTTTTATATCACAGGATATGTCTAAAGCAAATCATTGATTTAACCCTCTTCATTTCTTCTTGGAACAATAAAAAGAGTCTTAGCAGTATCCTGGTTGGAAGGCTTTATTTTGATTTTGTGTTTGTTTGTTTTTGGTGTTTTTATTTTTATTTTTTTGAGAGTAAGTTAGTTCTTTTGCAAAGGAACAAGAACTTTTCAAGTCCCGAGGATACCATTGAGCAAATTATTGTAGCTACTTTCTTAGTGATACCCCAGGGTCCAGAAAGATTTAATGAACCTTCAAAAGTGCCAAAGTTACTTTTAGGAAGTAACTTATAACTGGGGGAATTTAGCTAAACACATTGGAAAGTTTCTTTAGATGGCATTATAGATCAAGCCCACGTAAAAAGCAATGGATTCTTAATAGGGAAAAGACTTCTCCATGAAATGTATGTTATTTTATTCTATCAGGTAGCATTGCTAACAGTATTAATATATTTTATATATCATTCATGTAGCAAAATGTGTTTGAAATGTTTATTGCTTGCCTATTTTTGTTCTGTTATTCTAAGATCAATAGGCATATAAATATCTTCTTTCACAGTTTAAGAGATGCTTTTGAATTTAATTATGTCACTTTAAAAGAGTGTTTAAATCAGAACAAAGTAGTTATGATCATGTTGTTTGTATACTAATGTGATTTGGTTTTGAGAAGGACATAGCGCGTCATGTCAGTTACTCTTGACAGCATCTTCAAGATCTTTCCACCTTTGTCTCTCTTGCCTGCATACCAGGTTTCTGTAACCTCAGGTATTGCATGCATCTCTACCTATGTTTATATGTCTTCACTGCTGGTCATTGTTATACAGAATCACACAGCCTAGAAAACTGTTATGACTACAAAGTCATGATTTCCAACCAAATATGAATGAATCTTCCACACCTCCTTTTCAAATATCCTTTGTAATTTCTGTCACATTAAAAAAAAAAAAAAGAATTAAAGAAAAAGAAAAACAAAAAGTAATTCTGATATACAAGGTCATCTGTTATTACCTTCCCAGCCCATCTAGCATTCATTTCTGAAAGAATAATTTACTTTCTTCTTCACTTCTTCATTCAGGTGCAAAGCTTCTCAATTAAATGCCGCCTACCCAACTTAATCACACACTTTCTCCAGTAATACGAAAAGAATTCTTGTTCAAGGTTTTATTGTGTAATGGTGACCTCAATATCAGCTCCTCCTATCTCTTCTTGAACACTTTTTCAATCTTTGTTCCTCAAAGACCTTCCCTAAAATAACATTCAATTACCAATACTGATTATTGATTTCATCTCTTAACATGCTGATAATTGATTTCACCTGTAATGTTCACTCTCTGCAACAACTTCAGATAACCCATAAATGTGATGTTTTTCCTTCTGAAATGCATATAGTCTCACCTTCACATACTGGAATTGACACCTACTAGTTTCTAAGAAATTTCCTGACTCTGCTTTCTCTTCTCTAGTCAGTTCAGGATTTTGTCTTTTGATCCCCTTAAATACTAGTGCGTGTTTTTTATTATTACTTAAACTGCATTTTAATTGTTGCCAAACCTGATTCCAAAATCAGCAAACACACTGAAGACAAATGTGCCTAGTACCTAGCCCCATTTCTGACATATAACCAATACTCCATAATGTTTGCTGAGTGACTGAATCCAAGAAATTCATATTCTGAAGTGTTTTGAACAGTCTAACATTTGCCCAGCACTACTAGTGGTAGTTTCCTGTCCTGATCTGTCCTGGTCCCACTGCTGCTCCTTACATCCTATGACATTTTACATTCTTATGTAATTGGAAGGTTTATTTTCTGTGGCAGAGAACCACTTTATAAGCTTTAAATTCCTGAGACTGTGGTTTCTTTCATATATGTTAATTTCAAGTTAATTTTCCATTAAATGAGGGAGAAAAAGTCTAATTTATTTGCAATTTTAATTAGCATGTCAAATATTTGGAGGATTTATAACTACTAAGTAAAATTGGTTCTATAATATGAATTTGAGACAATTTCTTCAGCATTTCCAACACTAATGCTTCTCAGACCTTAATATGCAACAAGATTACATGGGCTTTTGTTAAAATACAGATTCTGATTAAATTCTGCACCTATAAGTCTGGGTTGGGCATGAGATTCTGCTTGTTTTATGAGTTCCCCAATGGGACCAATCCATGGAACTGGGGAACACACTTTGATTAGTAATGCCTAAATCTCATGTTGTAAAATCTTTAGTTTCTATTGTTTAAATTGACTCATTTCATAGCTAAGCATAGAAAGTGATATGATATATCAATGATGGTAAGGGAAACTTCAAGATTAATTATCAAGTTAATAGCCACCTCCTTTTCTGATAAATTAATATTTATCATGAGTCAGAAGAGGCTGGTAAAAGGACATGAAACATAATCATTTTTGTTGATGTTGTTTTAATACTAAAAGCAATTTCAAAGTATGAAAGATTAGTTTGGAGTGATTTATGACTTAAGACTTGAAGCAGTATAATACAACTTTAGGAAGAGGAGAGTCATGGCATAAGACACAGAACAAGGTCTTACTTTGTATTTCCAGGCTGAGTTAAAATGTAAAGCACGACTACAGAGGTGCTTATCTCATTGGGCATGATGCATGAGCACCTGTTTGAAGTAGCCTGGAGCAGGGGACAGGATGAGGTATAGGAGTACTTACAAGCATATCACCAGCACCTCTCTGGAGTGCTGTCTGGGAAGGCAACTTTGGGCAGGATGGAAGGTGCTCTTGGTGCAATAAACCTGCAGTCAAGCAGGTAGACTGAATAGTGGCTTGGTAAACAGGCTCAGATTTTGAGCAGCAGTAGTTCCACTCCCAGAAATGGGAGCACAAAGATATCTATCCAGATAGGCAGTGGAAGATATAGGGGAAGTCAGAGCATCCTAAGTCAGTGGTTTTCAGCCTGGATTCCACTAACAACAAGCTCCAACAGATTACCTTTGAAGTACCTCATGGTCAAGGGCCCACCCTCAAAATTCTGATGTAATTGGCCTCTGGCAAGCCTCAGCATCAGTAGTCTTAAATTTCTCAAGTGATTATAATAATGTGCAACATAGGAACCACTACATTAAGCACTCCTGGGATGAAATTCTTCCTTTCTAGACTTGGCAGGACATCTCCATCCATAACTGGGTTCCTTAATTCCGATTTACAGGTTTAGATGGATCCCTTTCTCTAGGATGGTGACTGTGAGACTTCTATGGGCCTCAGAATCACCTGGAGGCCTGTTAAAACATAGATTTTGGGAACCTCATCTGATAACTCCCAATTCCATGGGGCGGCCTGTGTCTTTTTAACAAGCTTCCATCAGCACTGAGGTGTTCATCTGGGGACAAAGTCTGGGTTTTGAATCTTTATCTCAAGTTGACACTCTGGGTTATTCATAAATTTTAATAATTCAAAATTAAATTATAGAATCTGAATGTAGGCCTTATTGCCATGATTCAGTCTTTACCCTGTGTACCAGTTTAAATGCTTACCTTTCTTCCATTTCTCATTGTTTCCTAACTTGGAAGTCCCAATACAGGATTTTTCTGATTCAGAATTAGAAAACTTGAATTCCTCAATCTGGCACAGTGACACAGTCCTGCAATCCAACTACTCTGGAGGCTGAGGCAGGAGCATCTTAAGTCTGAGGCCAGCCTGGGCAACTGAGCAAGACTCTGCCTAAAAAGACAAAAATAAATAAATAAATAAATAAAGGCTGGGAATGTGAGTTAGTTCTACCAGGCTTGCCTACTGTGTGCAAGGCCCTAGGTTCCACCCCTAGAAACACAGGAAAAAAATAAATTAATAAATAAAATAGAAAGAAAATAAAACCTGGATTTCTCGAAGAGGATAAGCAATAGGTTAAATTAATGTCATTTAGGAAAGTATCTTGGTGTTAAGGATGGGTTGGAGAGCAACTAGTAGGGAGGATTGCGACAGGAAGTCTGGGGGAAACAGCCTAAGAAGGTCTGTGACATTGGGATAGAAGGAGACAATCCATCATAAAGGATTAAGAAAATTGACACAATTTATTGACTGCTGATTATATGCTAAGTTGAGGGGGAAGAAAGAATCAAGGCTATCAAGATCTATTATTCATCTATAATCACAGTCTGTAATTTATTGGTAAGATAATACAACAACCTAAAACTTAGGATCACTAGGTATGGCTTACTGTGATATGTTTTAAAGAGCATAAGTGATAGGCATTTGTTCCAGCCTTAGCTTAGGGAGTCCTGGTGAGTGAATGAAGGTTCTAAGTTTGATCCTGTCCCACTTTTATCTTTTTATAAAGGAACAGCTAGAAGCACAGATGGTTATCTAAGATTCCTCAGTGTTTTTCACCAGGCACTGTTATCATGTTATAGTAAGTTAGATTTCTTGGGGGAAGTGCATTAATTCTTCCATGACACGAAGTAACTTCTATGTAGCTGAGATTAGAAACCTATCAGACCTCAGAGGAGGAAAGCTCAGAGTTTCAGCAGCACACACCAGAAATCTATGAGCATTTTCAAGGACAGTGTGATTTCTCATTTTTAGCACTCCCTCCTAGCAAAATTTCAAATTGTCTCATTCTACTTCTTGGAAATGAACCCAATAAAATGGCAAATATGCTTAGTGAGCCAAGGAAAACATTTGAAGTTGAATTTTATGTCTTTGATTTTTTTTCCTTTGTTTTAATTGCTAAAGGGTTTCTTTGTCTTTAAGCATGAGATTGGCATTCAATTAATAGAATGATCTAATCAAGTCCCCTTGGTTAACAGTTCAGAGAATGCTGAGAAGTGAATAAGTGAGTATTACAGCTAGGTTCTCACATGGCATGAATCATTGCAATTTCCTTTGCATTTTCTGGCTAAAAAAATAATGCAGAACCAATAACAACCAAAGATGAGGTGTCAAGGAAAACAGGAGCTATGAAGTAAAGTATGTAAAGTTTTATGGAGCTGCCTGGAAATCAAAGTTGTTTGTATAACTCAGAGAAGTAATCTGATCTGGTGTTTCCCGAAATTCCTTAAAATATTCATCTAGAAAACAGAAGATATACTCTGGCATCTTGAAATACTTTCTGTCTTATAAGACTACATCTCCTACAAACTGTGATCCAGGATAAAGCTACATGAGAGCAAAAGGAATAACAGTTGGTGGAAAAATAACAAGATGAAATGTACAAGACAGAAATATCCACTGTAAAATCCCAGATGTACAGAAGTGATTTGTAACTTCAGCAGTCATTGTTAAACCTTGAGTTTTAATTTTCTTATTGTCAAAGAGTTACAAATTGATGAATACTGTAAAAATATTTTTAATAATAGCAAAATTCATGTGCCTGATTTGAAGTATGTGTAAGTGAAAGGATACTGAAAGGAGAAAGGATGATTTCCAGTCACTTCTGTTATTTCTCTGTTCCTTCAAATGACTTTTAAGATAATCCCATAAAATGGGATATGGACACACATTTACAAGGAGAATGAAGGTTGGAGATTTGAGCATGTTCTGAAGCAAGGCTATTCCTGTGAAATAATCACAACTATGGCTTATCAAAAGGCACTTAACTGGTACAGAAAGTAGAAAACAATGGAATCCTGTCACAGCAACCTGGCTAGAACTGGAGGATATTATGTTAAGTGAAACAGACCAAACACAAAGACAAATGCCACATGTTATCTCTCACCTATAGAAGCTAGAAAACTGATTTCATAAAAACTGTAGAATCTTGGCTGCTGAAGTCAGGCAAGGGGGAAAGGGAAGGAGGATGGAGGAAGTCAGATAACACCCAGCAAATAACATTCACTAAAATACAGTTACCTAGGAGAAGTAAGTTCTGGTGTTTCACATTACAGTAAGGTGGGTATAGTTTACAACAATTTACCATATATTTTGTAAAGAAGTAGAAGAATGGAGTTCAAAAGTTCTCAAACAGAAGAAATGATACATGATTGGTGGGATTCTACATCATGTACCACCAGAAAAATTAGAAATTATACTCTATTCATGTATGATGTATCAAAGTGGACTCCACTCTCAAGTAAAACAAATAAAAAAATATTTCATATATGAATAATATTATCTCTAAAAGTTATTTTTAGCATAATCAAAACAGCAGTATCACATCTAAATTTTTGAAAGAAACTTTGAGAGAATTATAAATTCATATGCAATTGTAAGAAATAATACAAAGAGATTATGTCCTTTGTCGAGTTTTCCCCAGTAGTAATACCTTGTCTAACATTATCACAACCAGGAAATTGACATTGATGTAATTCACCATATATCTGAAATTTTTAGTAATAATTTTAATACTATTAAATATGAAGTTTGTGTTCAAAAAAATGAGAATGATAAATGTATAATGAAATAGAAATGCTAATTATCCTGATGTAATCATCATATTTGTATCCTAGAAATATGTACAATTGTTACGTGGCAGTTAAAGATAAAAATAAGAAAAGCATGTAAAATTTAAAAACTATGGAAAGTAAAAAATTGGAAAAATAGCAGGCCATCATCTGACTTGCAAGTTTCCTTTAACATGAGCTACCCCTTATGCAAGAGGATGAACTCCCCTTACTGAGTTTGACTCTTAATTGGATGCATCTCCAATTATCCAGTTATTCTTAGCACTTTTGCTTCTGACTACCAGGAAACTGCTGTTTGTCCTCACATTCTTCAGCCCAATTCACTTCTAACAATAACATATAATAATTCTTCCATAGATGAAATTCACTTGAGTTGCATTTCTACTGGGTGATTTTATTACCAAATTTCAAGGATTCCATAGGTCCAGTAGGACCAAGCATTATGAACTCCACAGCATACACTGTTATCTATAAAATTAGACAAGGAGATGTGTCAGCTGACAAATAATAATAATTTCCGTGTTATTAGGACCAGTTAGCTTCATATTTATATAAATCACACTTTTAACTTCCATAATATTTTCTCATCTCTTATCTCCTTCAAACTTATGAAAATCCTAAAAGATGGACCAGTTATCTATTATCTCCATCTTATCTTAAATGAGGATATTGAAGTTCTCTGAATTTCAATGGCTCACACTAAGTGATACAACTGGAAGTAGGACCAAATAGAGTAAGAAACTGAAAATCAAGGATGTTTTCCAGAAAAAAAAAAAACAGATACACACACACACACACACACACACACACACACAATTGTCTTGATTATTTCTCAGAAATTTTATACATGTTTTGGGACTAGGAAGTTGAACTGAGTTATTGAGCTACCTGGTATCCACATGATAGACTGTGCATAATTTTGGCAGATGCAAAAAATGTCTTTGTGTCTCTGTTCAATAAAATACCCAAGGTAATAGAAATGGAGTTCTCACAGTTGGAAACTATTAAGAAAATGGAGTAGAATCAACTTTAAAATAATTTAGGTACATTTTAAGGACATTTTGTATAATCCATCAGAAAAGAAGTGTAAACCTAAAACTCTTAGCAGAGAATAATTTTAGAAATAAAACCATAAAATACTCTGCCCTTTTGTACACAGCATTTTGAGGTATTAAAACCAGATACTTGCTGCTCTGTTAAATCAATTTTTTATTTTTTTACAACTAACCAAAATGCTGCAGGATTAGAGTTACTGCTCTTCAGATACTAAATAAGGAACATCCCAGCAGGGCAGTTTTGAGAGTTACATATGGTGGCATAACCATATATCAAAGCAATTCAAGTTAAGAAACACTTATTACTTACGAGGACAGAACATTCTCCTAAGATTATAGATAAAGAACATTCTCTTAAGGAAGGAATAAAGACCACCTTGTCATGGAGTAATGGTGAGAATTTCCTTTGGAGGGTTGAAGCATGCCTCCATCTCAGGTCATCCTAGAACTTTCTCTCTCTTGGACTTGGATATTGCATTTGTTACTGATTCAAAAGATACTGTATATATATTTTCAGTTCCTCAACTCCTTTTTGGGAGGACTTCACTGTGAATACTTGTTATTACTACATGAAATAAATAGCTAGAGATCTGATGTTATTTGTACACGTAGTGAAAAATACAGCATTTGCCACTATCAGAAAGTGGACAAAAAGAGGGTTACTCAAACAATGAGAACTACATTTCTTAGCCTGATTTAAGGGATGTTCTTTTTCCTTCTTTTTTTTTTTTTTTTTTTTTTTTTTTTGGCAGTGCTGGGGATTTGAACCCAGTGCTTTGTGCTTGCGAGGTAAGCACTCTACCAACTGAGCTATATCCCCAGCCCCTTTTATTTTTCTTCAAGTAGATGAACCACTCACTCAAAAAGCAACCACTCTTGATAATAAGCTCACTGGTAAACTACTTGCTTGAGGGAGGAGCCTGTTTAATGAGACCATCATTTAATGACTGGGAAGTTTATTTTGAGATAGTAATATGATGCCATTGTCCATAAAATTGGCCAACTGACTTCTTTTCTTGAATATTGTTGTGATTATATTTATAATAAAATATATAAAAACTATATATATGTATAAGTATTTATATAAGTATATAAACTAAGTATATATATAAGTATGTAAACTATATATAGATATATATATATAGATAGATATATAAATATATATAGAGAGAGACTTCCTAACTATTTTCTTGGGGGGCAGGTACTTGGGACTCAGGGGCACTCAGCCACTGAGCCACATTCCCAGCCCTATTTTGTATTTCATTTAGAGACATGTCACTGAGTTGCTTAGCACCTTGCTTTTGCTGAGGCTGGCTTTGAACTGGAAATCTTCCTACCTTAACTTCCCTGAACCCAACCAGAGGCACTGGATTACAGGTGTGCACCACTGCGCCTGGCCTTCCTGACTATTTTAACTCACTATTTCAGTTGCTAAAAAAATCCATAGTTTGATGAATGCTTTCCTAAAAGAGTTGTGCATAGTAAGCAGACAATGCAGGATGTCTGATCTGCGGTCTTCTCTGGTAGAAGGGAGGATGGATATCTTACCTTCCTCATGTCTTTGCACCCCCACCCTAGCAGCTGGACCATAAGGGCAAATATCCTAAAATCCTTTTGTGGCCTAAGCAGTTGCAGGGAATGGAGCAAGGGTCTGCTGGCACACAGGACCTCGTTATCAGATTCAACAGGCACAAATTTTCCTCAAAAACATGAGAAAAACTTTATTGCTACCTGAAACTCCTTTTATAAATCCATAGGCTTTATCTGTGCATACCCTTTTAAGACAAATAATAAGGGCAGACAGTCAATAAATAGGAGTACTTAAGAAACACTTTGGGACTTTTAAAGTCATTTGCTTTGTTTTCCAATGCCAGGATACCAGGTATTATTTTATCTAGGCCATAGCCCTAACTTTCATTAACTTTTTTGTATAAACTAAAATGACCAAATCCAATGTACTCTCAATGGAAAACATTGGTGGGGGACAAATGGTTGAATAAGGAGGGAGGGCTTATCGGTGGAAATTCTTCTTATATCCTTTATACTTTTGGCTAAAACTGCTAGTGAACTCACAATCACACATATCTTTGAAACTATTCAGAGCATTCTATTTTTCTGCCCATAAGCAAGGCCCAATACTTTAATGTCTGATTCAATTTTCTTCAGTCTATACATTAACACTCTACATGACTGCAATAAATTATAAAGCCTCCAGATTCATACGAATGCAAACATCTTGGGGTACCTTTTCTTACAGACCAAACCCATGGTAGGTCTGTACTGAAGTACATACTCTACCATGTATTTCCATTAAAAGCAAAAGGACAGCTCTGTAAGATGTAAGGTTATCTGTAATGATTGGCACAGCTATCTTATCTTGTCAAATGATATTCTGTAGATGATCTATGTGTACTTTATGTAGTTAGGTGGTGGTGTGTACTTCTATGTGCTTTCTTGTCAAACTATTCACATGGTATTAATTTCCAGAGCCATTCCATTAAAATTCCTATCTTTGGTTATTCCTTGTTGTCCTAGAATGCTAACATAGAACACTTCTGACCATACACTTTAAATATTTCCCCCAAACTATTTAAGGAAGCAAACATGGTTTTAATTTTCTATAACTATTTATCTTTCAGTTGTGCAAAGTATTTCCTGTGGGTAGTTGATACTCATATCCAGGTGAAGGGGGTTGCCAGTGTATGTCAAAAATAAACTTTAAGACGGCTCTTCAAAAGTAGTGTTTGAAAACTATTCATTTGACCTTTAGTGACAAAGCTTATGCCTTGCAAATTGATTAATACAGATACAATATCAAATCATTTTTCATACAATTTTTTAATGTTTGTTAAGTGCTGGAGCAGTATGTAAACAGAGTATTTGGCATTTTTATTAGGCTGCGGAACTCAGTCATTTCCTTTGCAACAACATCTCATAAACTATTTTGACAGTCTAATAAACTATAAAAAGCTGTGGTAAAAACTGGCTCTGAATGTTATAACCGTACAAAATGGAAAGAGCAAGAGAAAACATCTATCACCAGGATTATTATCACTGTTGCTATGGCAACCTGGTTGCAATGGCAATATCTCCACGGTTCTGCTGTTTGTTATCATCTTTCTTGATTTTACATCATTGAAATTGTAGTAATTACACTGTGCCTGATGAAAAATGCATGCTGTCATGGCAACTAAGTCAAATATTCTTAATCATTTCACCTCTTCAATCTAAAATGTAATTGTTTGTCAGTAAAATAGGTTATACAGAAGGCTTCCATGGACTTATGATTGCCTTAAGTGTTTTGCGAAAAATAGTGCTTTTAGTCTCAAGACCCTAAGCTAAACTAATAGCCTGAGATGGTAAACAATGACTCATTATAATAAGTAAGCAGTATTAATTGTAGAGTGACTTCTCCAGTGTGGTAAAATTATAAACCATGGTGACTTTAATACAGTACTTAAAATCAAAGGCATAAGAGAATATTTTCCATCGTCCTGGTATCATCAGTGAATTATCTGATTCGAATGCTATGTTCATTTTGGTGTGCCCCTCTTTAATTTTATGAGTCAATGTCTTCTGATAAATGCATTTTAGAAAATTTTATGTTCCTTGTGTACAATTAAGGCACAAAGAAAGAATCCTTTTCACAAACACAAAAAATAAAATAAATAAGATTAAAAAAAAACGCCTTTCACATAGAACACAACTGCTCTACTTGAGCACAACTTGGCCACAAGCCCATCAGCTATTCCTCAAGCTAATATATTTTGTGCAGTATTTTTATAAGTACATTATTATTATTATTATTAGTGTTATTAGTCATGTCTATCTATATATCTTTCCTATTAGAACAGAATGGAAGAATTGATATAAAAAGTTGTGTCCTAAAATGCCACATGTATCTCCCTAAGTGGGAATCCACAAATAAACTATATAATTTCAATAGTAACATTAAATCCATAGTACATATGTTTATAATGACCTGTTTTCCCAGAAGGATGGAAAATTTTACTTGAGTCGGAAGAGAAAATTGAACAAAAAAAAATCTTTTGTTTTGGTAACAGAATTTATATAGCTCTGATCATATTTCTCTTTCTTTAATTTTTGATGTAATTGTGCTATAAGTGAGAGAAGCAAAATAAGTTACCTTATGCTTTTTCAAGAATATATGAGTAGTATAATTATCTTCTCTCATATCTTTGGCTGTTTGACTTTACATTTGGAAATACAGGAGAAGCTAAATGTTATATCCTCCAGTTTTTAAATCCATGAGAAAATTATACACTTCTGTCTCAAACACAGCTAACCATAAATCCTCCCTTTCTGTATCTATAGTTCTCCTTTTTGTTAGCATGTCATTACTTTTCCATGAGAAACAGGTTCAAGCTAGCTGTAATATGATTAATCCATTTCTGCTAAAAGCAGAAGATGTCTTTGCTATTGTAAAGCCCAGATTTTATCAACACTGGGGGAGGGGTGGAGAAATGAAATGCAAGTATGTATTTTTGGAGCTTGAGTACCAATGTATTTACAATGATGATAGTAATTTGATTGTGCTGGAGATTGCTTCATCTTCAATGGATTTAATCATAAAATTGCTTTAAAACTTATTCATGGGTTCTACATGAAAATATTATATAAATAAAATGAATACGAAATAGTGAAATAGAAAAGGACATGCCATTAATAAGAATTTTAGATAAAAGTGAAATCTTTCACTGAAAATATTGGAAAAACACATTAAAAGAATAGAGGGTACATGTTACTCCTCTGCTATAGGTTAAAAAGATTATTCAACCAGTAACTATTAACATGTTATATGTACAGAGCTAGAAAATAAGCAGTGGGCAATTATAAATTTTAAGAATGTTAAATAAGGTATTTGAAGTAATTTGGATGTAAAATTAACAAAGATACAATGTGGATAACAATGTTCAGCTAAGAGATACCAAGGTAACTGTCTAGGAGGATAACCTTTATTTGAAAATCCTAGCATTGATAATATTTTTAAGTAGCACAATCAGTTTGCCAAAACAATTTTCTTACACTCTACTTTATGGAGACAGTGTCTGTGTGTAGGTGGGCGGTGTCACAAAAATAGCAGCCACATTTGTAGTCACATCCCTTGTCTTCACCACCCGCCCCTCCCTTGGGAGCATGATTTTGAAAAGAAAAGAAACAAGAAAGGGGAAGAAAAAAGTTCTCGGTGCTACATTAGCATAAGGGCTCTATGTTGACTTAGGCCTTTCCTTCCAGATTGAACCTGCCCTGATCAGTGATTGATTCTCTTATTTCCTAATTAGACAGGCCTCTGATCATTGGGCCTGGACCTCCTGGTTGTCCTCTCAGCTCTGGTCAGGGAGGACAGGATCACGTGAGACAGAGCAGGAAGGCATGGGACTGACTCCTCAGCAGGAGGTGGAATGTTCCCATCTGCACCAAATCCTTATGTGCACCAATGATGGCCGGGTGCTATTTGAGACTCTTGGGGTTTTGTCTGCCTCAGTGAACAAAGAGTCCCCAAGTCCCTGTTCTTATGGGACACCCTTACATAGCACAGCTATTTTCCTTTAAGGGGCTAGGGTGGCAGGCACCATTTTTCACCAGTGCGTCCAGTACTCTATACACCTCCTGATGGTGGGAACCAACTCAGTGAAAATAAAATTACATTGTAAACTCTGAAGTGCTATAGGAATAGGAGTGATCATTGTTATTTAATCTAATTTCTCCACCCCTTCAGGAAAATTTCTACATTCTTCTCACTGTCAGTTGTGTGCTCAGGGAATTCAAATTAATTTAAAGATTAGACTGAGTAAAACATAATTAGGAAGGTAAATGTTCTGGGGGAAAAAAGGGCAGCAGAAAATGCGTTCCAGACATAAATATAAATGACACTTAAGTTATCTTCCACTTTTACATCATATGTCACAGTTCCTTTTCCCTGGCATGGATAATCTAAGACTAACTAAAGTTATTAAAAAAATCAGACTGTAATGGAAACCATAAGAGATTAGAATATTAGGAAATTTCAAAAACTTCCCCGCCCACAAGAAATAATTTAAAAATACAAGTTAAATGTGGTTTTCAGTAGTGTGTTAAACCGACATATTGGACAGAATAAATCCTTTTCTGAAAATAGAAATATACCCTAAATTTGAGCTGTATCTCAGAGCTGGAGCATTTCAAATTGCTTCCTTAAAATGCACAAATGCAGCAACGTTATGTAGTATGGACTTTAAAGGGACTAAATAATTTAGATCAGTTGCCCAATCTGAGTGTGTGTGTACTTTAAATGTTTTTATGTGATGATAAATTTCAGGGACCATCATTAGTTGGAAGCCTCTCATATGCAGAAAAAAAAGCTTAAAAATTAAGTTCTCCAAAAATTCCTAGGGTGTTCCTTTTTGAATTCTGGTTGGTCAATCTTTTAATTGCTTCCCCCTACCACCTTTGAAACAGACTACTAAAATAGTCATAATTAAAGAGTACCATCTTGGAAAGAGTTTTATATCTGGGAATCAGATTATTCGTATTTCTTATGGAATTTTCTTATAAAGTTAAAGATATGGACACTTGAAAAAAAAGCATATTGCTTTTGTGAATCACAAGTTAAACATTAAATATTTTTTACAGCCTCCAAGGCAAAAATACTATTAAGGTATTGAAAATCTGAGCAACCTTTCTGTGCCACGTTTAAACTTCATTGATGCAGCTTTTAGGTCAGAATGAAACTTTCAGATTCTATAATGTGAAATTCATTTCATTGTGTAACCTTCTTAGAACTGCCTGAAGGCTGAGACTAATAATACTTCTGATAAATGACAAGTTCTTAAATATGTGGACTCAGTCTAGCATTTAAGTTAAGAATGTTTGAAAAGCCCAAATCCCCATCCCCTTTTTTTTCTTTTATTTGTATACCCTCTTTAGATATTGGGATTTCAAGGTAAAAATAAAAACAATTTTGTAACTGGAAAAATATACATTTTAGAAATTTTCTATCCTAACTTTTACATAAATACTTCTAAATTACAACTCATATGTAAGCAAGCCAAATAAATATTTATATATTTAATATTATTTCTAATCAATTTCCAAGTTTTTGCCATTAAATGGAAGCTAAAATCATTAGGATAGTTGAGTTATGTCAACTAGTCTCGAAAATGATGACTTCATTTTATAAAGGTATTGGCTAAATGAAGAAATCGTCTTTGCAGAATCGTGATTCACCTTCTAACAACATATGCTAAGATGTTACATGTCTCCTCATAACAAATCAATGAAGGACTTTTAAAACTAAAAACTAAGAAGTAAATCCATGTTAGTCATCTTGTACTGTATCTTTACTTAGAAAAATATTAAAATATTAATGGATTTCTTTTCTCAATAGCTCCCTGATGTATAGAAGATTACAATCAGAGTCTCAAAACTAGAGAACACAAGGGAAGACAGAGAAGAAATGCAATCCTAAGCATTTTCGTGAAAAACAAAACAAAATGTCATTTCTCTGATACATGAAATTTTCGTATTTAAAAGAAAAGTGTCATTTCGATTAAGTCAATGATTTAAATCCTACTCATGTCTTGAGTGAAAGAAAATTTATTGTGGATCAGTGATCTAATGCATAGGGAATGCAATCTTGGATTAGGCCTGCAGTCAAACTGCTGTAAAACAGAAACTCTCTGTTTCACTGTCAGCTTGAGAGTGGCAGCCCAAGATTTTGAGAGTAAAACCAAGGAATGAGTTGGAAAGCAAGCCTCTCTTGGAAGAGTACATCTTGCTAAACTCTAAGCGAAATATTGATATATTGTTTTTTATTTTGCATCTATTTTATAAAGTGCCACTGAACTTTTCAGATTTAAGTGACTAGAAACAATTCAAAATAACTTCAGCAAAAGAAAGGGAGGGAGGAAAGGAGAGACAGGAAGGGAAGGGGAACAAAGTGGAGAAGAGAGGAAAGGAAAAGAATTAGTTGGCAGGTTCCAGAGATTTGGCCAGCTTAGGGCTCAAGAGGTCTGAGAACTCTATTTATTTCCATCTCACATTTGGGTCTCATCTTTACCTGGTAGCAAAGCAGCCTTATTTCCTTTTAGTTTCAACCCCAGTAGGAAAAAGTGAGCCCTCTAGATAGAAACTCAAAACAAATGCCCTGAGATTAACTCTGCCATTCTTAAAGGGACTCACTCACTGGACTTGGAAGATGTGCTGTGATGCATTTAGGCATGGATTCTGGGTGGTGTAACTGTATCCTGTGTATGGGCCTCAACAGGAACCTTTTAGGAAATGTGGATCCCCAAATGAAAATCAGGGTATGTGGGTAGAACAGGGGAAATACATGTGGGAAGCACTCAACACAGAACCACACCATTGTCAAAGCACCACATGTAATATAATTTAAAAATTATTATATCTGCTTTTCTGATTTTTCAATCCCTTGTTTTATACAGTACATGGAATTCCCACCCAGTAAAATACTAACTTTTGCTTTGTGACTCTATTCTATGAATGATGCAATTATGTCTTTGGGGACCATGATCTGTGGTTTAATGCAGCAAGTTAGCTGTAACAAGATAGGGCATAATAGTGATACCAGAGGAAGGAAAGGTAGCATGCTTGGCAGCCCTTGGGTGTGCAGGATTCTCAAAGGTAATAATAATAGAAGGGCTGTGGGTAGCTTCAAATTACTTTTTCTTTCTAATTGGCAATTAGTTCTAATTAACTTTTAATTAATATTCAATGTTTTCTTTAACAAATGGAACCCTGATGAGATCACATCTGTTAATACCATTCAGTTTCTATTTTGGTATTCTACAATTTTCCATTATGACTGTAGGAAGTAGAACTTCAGACAGAAAAGTGATCACCTTTTAGCCAGGATGAAAAAAATGGCCCGATGTAAAGTCATTGTGCTTTAAACGTAATTTTGGCAAAAACTGACTGTGAAATTGGATTTCACTCTATAATCTTAAGAGACAGTATCAAGACATAGAAGTTATAGTCTCTTTTTATGTGGTGTCAGTAACAATTCTTTTCAGGAATTGAACACTGTATATAACCGTCCCCCCTCTACTGTGTTAGATGTACAGAACAGAAGGCAGAACATAATGCATAAAAAGAGAGACATAGAGATCCCTTAAGATGAACAGATATTCCTTCCATTCAGTTGTTTTGGAGATAAAGGAGAAATCCAGAGATAATTCGGGCTTGTTTATGCAGTTCTGCACAACGAATATTAGGAGGAACAAAATCATGTATATCTGCAAACATTTTAGAGAAAGTTGAACTTTGCAAGAAGAAAGTTCAGTTTTTCACACCATTGGTTCTCTTGACTTTCTCTAGATCCATTGCTTTCAGAACTGTTGCTGACATTATTTGAACATTTTTTGATTGTTTTTGTTTTCATAATTTGGCTTTTTAGTCCAGCTAGTGTTTTGGATAGTGCTTTGGATAATCTTTCTTTATTGTCTCTGTCTCTTTTTTAATTTGTGAACAAGCTTTTAGTAAGTATTATGGATGCATGTCCTTTCAGATTATCTTAATTTTACCTTTGCTGGTTAGGATAATTTTCAAATATGCTTCTGCAGTTGCTCAATATTAAATAAAAATGGAGCCATTGTTTATCATGATGTAGGGATTAGGCAGAATAACTGGGGTTCATCAAGTAATTTCTCAATTTCAGCCAGAAGTCAGAGTGGGCAAACCACAGATGTTTCTGGCTAATATTTTGGTTCAAACATCTAATTTCATTTTCCTTGGTGAGAGGTCAAAATTCAAAACTTTGGTTTAGAGAAGCAAAATTCAAGTGAGCTGATTATTCTTAATATTGGCTGTAGAACTGTGGCTGAAGGACTAGCTTATTTGAAAGAGATTTTGGCCCTTGTAAAGTACTAATTCAGATGGCTATATTTGGGTAAATGGGTTGCAGTTATTTCTTTTCTGCTTGAATGTGAAAAAGAATTTATTTGCCAAACTCCCAATTCCCTTTTCCTCATTGATCTTCTATTGCCATGATACTTTGGAAATGTGAATAAAGTTTTTCTTTAGCAAAATAATAGCCTAATTATAATAAAAAAAGATGAATCTTATGATTTAAAAATAATATTTGATGAGAATTGATGCTTTCTTCCTCAGTACTTATTTTTGGAATAATAAATTTTGTGAGGGATATTATGTGCTATGAGAAACTCCTTATTTTGCTAAAATGTTTAATAAAACATATGTAATTGTTAATAAATTTTATCAAACTTTATTACATATTGCAATGATAGTTTTTCATAGTACTTTTGAAAACTTGAGAGTAGTGTGACCACAACCCAACTATTTCCAGAGCCTAATAATGCTATTAGCTTCATTTTTTAAGCACTTAGTTTGAGTTTAAATCCTGAATCCTACTTTTCTGTTTTGGCGGATTCTGAATGATGATTCTCTGACATCTTAAGTCAAAATTTTTAAAGAGCATTTAAAGAAACATTTTTTTTCCCTTTATACTCTTGAAGATAGCTGTGGCTTTCAACTAGATACATATTGATTTGTGATTCTTGTTGATTGACCCATAAAGGGAACACTGACATAATCATACAATTTTAAGAGAATTTAAAAGTACACATAGCTTTCTAGTAAATGCACTAAAAATATGAAAACCAGCTCTTATAAAATCTATGAAGTAGAAACATTTGCACATTGTGCACATTCATTGTAAATGATAAAATTCTCAATATTCTTAAACACTGGTTAAAATCAATCAACTAGGGAAGAACATGTTTTTTCAATAACTGTTCAAATTAAATGTAATTTATTATAATTGTAGTGAAATCCAAAAATCAAGGAAATGCAGCATCAAAAGAAAATTTTAAATTGTTTTAGAAATTAAAAAAAAACAAGAAAAAATTATTCATTATCTCTATAATCTCACTTTTGGAATTTCTAGATGAAAATCATCAAATAGGAATAAAAACCCATAGGCAGAAGAATGACCATTACAGATAAATTTATAATGACAAACCCAGGAAAATGATCCAACTATTCAACAACATGGAATTCTTAAGTAAATTATGTCATCTAATTTCAGTAGGTCATTAAGGACTTTGTCAAATATTTGTGGAAAATTATATGTAAAGAGTTGGAGGTGTAGCTTTGTGGTAACTTTGTGTTCAATCCCCAGCACCAAAAACAAAAGTAAAATAGTTGTATACATTTTATGGTATAATATTTTTACATGTGGAAGAAATAAAAAGAATGATTCAACTAATATAAAAATATAAACAATTTTTAAGAAAAAATGTGGGTACATTTTTCTGGTTTTAAAATATCCTTTTATTGTATAGCCTTATCTACCTTAAAGATAGTAACCTCGAAAACTGATTTTTATCAAAAAACCTCAACATGAAGTAGAAGTTTCCATATTTTTGAGCAGTTATAGAACTTCTCAAATTCAGAATTATCTGATTCAAAATGAAATATTCCTAAATTTCATTTGTAAAGTAGTTATTTAAGATATCTAAAAATTATATTTCCTTATGAAATATTTCATTAATTAAAACATTATACACTTTTAAAATTAATAGAAAAACACTTGTAAAGGTAATTAAATATGAGAAATTAAACAGAAGAAATGATTTTTTCCCTAAAAGTTGAGAAATTTTTAATTTTCCAGACACCTAACCAAAGGAGATATACAGATGACAAATCAGCATGTGAAAAGATGCTCTACATCACATGTTTTCAGGGATATGCAAATTAAAACAATGAGAACCACTACACACCTATTAGAATGGTCCACATCCAGAGCACTGACAATACCAAGTGCTATCAAGGATATGGAGCAAAAACACCTTTCATTCATTGCTGATGGGAATGTAACTTTTACAGCTACTTGGGAAGACCGTTCAGCAATTTCTTACAATACTAAAATGTTCTTACCACATGATCTATCAATGGTGGTCCTTGGTAATTTCTCAAAAGAGCTGAAAACATACCCACATATCCCCACAAAAACCTGCACATGTATGTTTATAGCTACTTCATTCATAATTGCCCAAACTTGGAAGCAACCAAAGAGGTGAATAGATAAATAATCTGTGATCTATTCAGACAATACAATATCATTCAGTTCTAAAAGATGTGCCAGAATTTTCAATGCAAATTACTATGTGAAAGAAGCCAAATCAAAAAGGCTAGATGGTATAGGATTCCAACTTAATGATGTTCTGGAAAAGTCAAAACTATGTAGACAATAAAAAGATTAGTGATTGCCAGAGGTTAGGGAAGAAGAAAGAGAGAGCACAGGATATTTCTAGGACAGTGAATCTACTCTATACAATACTAGAGTTGTGGGTACATGTCATGATGCATTTGCCCAAGCCCATAGAATATAAAACACCAAGAGTGAAGCCAGATGTTAAACTACGGACTTCTGGTATTTATGTGTCAAGCAAGTTCCTCAATTGTAACAGATGTAGTACTCTGATGTGGGCTGTTGATAATAGGAGAGGCTATGCATGTGTGAGGTTAGATGTGTTTAGGAAATGTCTGTGCCTTCCAGTTGATTTTGCGGTGCACCTAAAATTGCCTAAAAATTAAAGTCCATAAAAAATTGGGAAACATAATTGGGTTGGATGGGAACTTCTATGGTAATATGACAACTCTGAAGGAAATATTTTGAATCTCTGACAGTTGCAGATTTTTTCCCTAAATGTTTATTTTCTCTTTACAATGAATTATTTTCCCTTTATTAATACACATATACCAAAGAGTTTATTTTTTCTTTCAGAAAAATGATAAGTCGGTATTTTCTTAGACTGGAGTTTATGAGTGTGTTGTAGGTTAAAAGCTACTATGATTATTCCTATTTTCCAAGTTGGTTGCTTCTTGGATCAGCCAGACTTGTGTGGCGAGTTGGCAGAGAGATCTCACTTTATTTGAAAGAAATATTACATTGAATATTTTTTATTCCAGGAATTCCTGTCCTACCCTGGAAACTATGCCAATAGCAGATGTCCTTGGGGCAAAACCTGGCTAGGGATCATGTACCATCTTGCTATTTTCTAAAGCTCTTTCAACTAAAAAATACCCACTTTTTTTGCAAAGAATTTTGTTTATTGAATATGACCAGGAGAATTAAGATTTATGTTCAACTCTTCAGGAACAACTCTATTTTGTAATTGAAGGAGAACCATATATTGCAAGTTGTATGCCCTGGATTTGTTCCCATTTTGTAAGCAAACATAGATGAGCTGTCAGTAATTCAACATTCATAAAGTGATTTGATCTCTTTTGTGCTCTATAAATCTGCAGTATTATATTTTTCAAATTAAAATTGAAATCATACATTATTCTGTGTAACAGGCTACCTGACATAACATGAACTTTGAAACGAGGACCCCTGTTCTCAACTGACCACTGAGTGAAAAATAAAGCATCTTTTAAATTGGATTGATTAAGTACAAAATATTCCTTTAAACCTTGCAAGCAAAATAAATGCATGAGCTTTAAGGTTCCCTTGACAACACAAATAAGGAATTATATTTTGTTCATTAAACATACTTTGTCACTCTGCAGTGTTAGTTATAAGAGTGTATAAATAAATGGATTTTAAAAGATGCAGATACTGTGTAACTCGGTAAACTTGCAATATTATGTTTTAGAGAAGAATGTAATGATCAGTAACTACTACACACACACACACACACACACACACACACACACATACAAGGCCCTAGGTTCTTTGCAAAGATCACACATACAAAAAATTCTAAAACCATTGATTTCTAAAGTACATGGTTGTCAGTAGATGACTCAGTTACAGTAGACTTTTATTACTGGTTATTAATTTGGTGATTCTCTTTTTCACACTAAACTGGTAATTTTCATGATTTTATTTGCATTTCACATGCTCACCTATTTAGGTGTCAGAGGCAAAGATGTTTGAAATTGGAAAGCCACATGCACAGGAAAAAAAGATATTTCATTCAGATGACTTCTGGGCCAAATTTATACTTCCTAGCCACACTATTACCCTCATCGATAAGATTCAATAAAATGTAAGATAAAATCAATAAAAAATAAAAAGCAATCATCCTATGAAACTAAAAATGAACAAAATATATTTCATAGTTGCATTCCCCCCCAAACATTTTTCGCTCATTTGTAGGAAAGAATCATGAATAAACAACAAATGGAAAAGTATCACAAGTTCTTCAGCATCTTACCTTTCCTATAACCAAAGTCTAGGAGACTTCTACCAAATAGGTGTTTATAACAAACTGTTCCACACCTCTGTGCCAGCCGGACTGGTGATTGTGGGGACACTCCTTCCCTTTCTCTTGCATCACTTTTTCCTTTCAAAGTAAAACATGTACTCTGTTTATATTGCTTGATTTATGTTACAAGCCAAGACAAAGTGAAACTGTAAAAGTCAGAAAAAAAGAAAACACATTTAGGACTTTTTGTTTGGGAGTTTCCTTGTTAAATTAGTCTCTACTGTTAAATTTCAAACACTAACACCAGTTGTGTCCATTATATGTCTAATCTGAACTCCAATAGATCACACTTTCTGGAACTTTGCTTGTTGGTCTTAAATCCATATTTTCCTAGTCTTGAATCCCTGCTCCCAACACTCTCTGTGTGGATTAATTTTGGCGTTGCAGCTAAAACCTAGATAGGAAATTGGGGGCTACATTTTTCTCTGTGTCATTTTGGTGATCCGCTGGAAATATCACATGGTTCATAAACATGAACAAGGTACTTCAATTGATCTCAATGATCTACTTGGGAATTAGAATATCTCCTCTGCAGAACAAAACAAATTTATAGACTATTACAGGCTAAATGTTTTGCTTGGACTTTTATCAGGATATTTTGACCCACTACCCTGGTACTTGGTTCCTAGTATAGCCTTGGGCTCCACTAAGGTAAATGGTGGAAGCAAAAGCTTAATATCCTCTCATGCAAGCTCTGAGTGGCTGCATGATGGTTTGCTGAGACCCTCAATATAAATCAATATTATCCTGCTAGAGTTACTGTGACAACATAAAGAAAACAAGCTATCATTACTCTACAGTGGAATATTCCTTGTGTGTGTGTGTGTGTGTGTGTGTGTAAATTATAAATATTACTTTTTCTCCCCACCTTCAGTTTTTAAAATGTGGTTTCACATTTCATTTAATGCTAAATGGTTCATTACATAGAGTAGCAACTCAGTTCTCTTATTACGGTGTTATCTTTCACTTTGTCAAAATATGTCTACTTGATAAGAAATCTGACAGAAGTTGCTTATGATGGGATCACTAACAGCCATCAGTTTCTCTCTAGCAAATGAAACTGTAACCATGGTGACGGCCTTTTTTTGCCAGAATGAAAATGAGACAGCACTCTGCTGCAGCCATTAGCAGAATACACAAATGTCCCTCAAGGCAAACATCTAAAGCAAATGGACTGCAAAGGAAGGAGCACTAATTTCTATTTATTTAGGATTTGTAAACCTAGCAGAGCAAGATATTAACAAAGGAACAAACAAAGAAAGCTTAAAAAATCCCTGCTGTTTGTGTTTTTCTTTTGGTTTATGAAACTCCTTGTTTCAAACCTAAAATACTCCGTTCTGATTTTCCTAGTCTAGTGTTGAATAATATCAACAATGTGCTTTGACTCTACCCCTGGATATTTCATGGTTTTTTATTCCAACCCCCACCCCTTGCATAAAAGGGAAAGAGAACTTAATCAAGTAGAAAAAGTACTTTAAATGATAAGGAGTTCCTCCTCTTTTTTTTTTTTTTTTTTTAAATGTGCATTTTAGGGAAAACTATCAAAAACGAAATACAAGATGTCCTTTTTCATATACTTTAATTTTCAAAGAGGCATGTTCATTCTGATAAGGTGCATAGAAGCTGATAATAAGTCTATTCTAACACTATCAGCAATCAGCCACAGCCTGCCAAGACCTTTCAAGTGTCAGACTCCTCTCACTGTCTTCTTATTCACCATTAGATCCATCTCACTAGAAACTACTTAGTGCATGCAGATATTCCTTCTGACAGACATGGCTTAGGTGAAGTTTCTTTAACCATCTATGATATAAGAAAATGATTTTCTAAAACTCATGCATCTAAAATTCAATATTAATTTAAAATGGTTTGTTTCTGCCTTTTTCTTTCTTATTCTCTTTTGTTAAAGACTTTTCTCCTTCTCCCTCTTTCCAGCCCTCCCTCCTTTCTTCTCAAATTATTCTAATGATTGATTAAAATTAATAATTTTCAATATTCAGTTTATTAAATGTACTGATTCAGCGCATTTGTTACATATGTTTACTTAATTTTTAATTTATGCCTTGATCAAAAGAGCAAATGACTTTGGTAGTAATCCATGAAGTCTTGGAGAAAATTCATGAATGGTCATTTATGTATACATTATTCCAGAATCCCTGCTGCCACCACAGAAAGGCATAGAAGTATTGAGTTCAAAAAATGACACTTGCACTCAATTTCTTATTCAGCATATCTGACTTAGTAGATTTCAAAATCCATTAAGGGCTATATTTATATAATTATCCTGTGGGATTGTCTTCTAATAACTACAGTACAAATTCTTTGCATACTCATCTCTGGAATGAGTTTTCTTTATTTGCAGTTTTCTTTTTTATTTTTTAATTGAGGGGGGTCAGGCCTCAACTATCTGTACACGTATTTTTTCTTGCCAACTTTTGGCGTCTTCCTCAAGGCACTGTAGACTGATGTGAAGATGCTTTGTGGTATAAAAACACGCCCCTTGCTGGGCATGGTGGTGCAAGCCTGTAATCCTAGTGACTCAGGAGGCTGAGGCAGGAGAATCACGAGTTCAGCAATTTATCAAGGCCATAAGCAAAACTTAGTGAGAACCTGTCTCTAAATAAAATATAAAAAAAAAAGGGTTCGGGATGTGGCTCACTGGTTAAGTGCCCCTGGGTTCAATCTCTAGCAGAAAGAAAGAAAGAAAGAAAGAAAGAAAGAAAGAAAGAAAGAAAGAAAGAAAGAAAGAAAGAAAGAAAGAAAGGAAGGAAGGAAGGAAGGAAGGAAGGAAGGAAGGAAGGAAGGAAGGAAGGAAGGAAGGAAGGAAGAAAGAAAAAAAGAAAGAAAGAAAAGAGAAAATCAAAAACTTGCCCTTGGCCAGATATTCACTAACTCATTCTTTTGTTCTTAAACTACAAGACATCTAAGGGACAATAGAGTATTTCTAAAATGAAACAAACAACAGGAAAGGCAGGTTAGGCACTGATTTTGAATCTGGGCATTGAGTTCCAATTCTCAGATGACCACAGACATTCTTTAGTTTTTAATAAGCCAATGCTCTTCATGGTGCGAAGACAGCAAAGATACTTTAGCATATAAAGATGAACAGACTAATCCATATCTCTAGCTTTCAAATGATTTTTAGAACTATTTTATAAAAATATTTTTTATTAATTTGCCAAATATATATCAAGTACCCCTTAATTTAAGACACAGACTCCAGCATATGAGAAAGGTTCTATACATGAATAACTCAAGTATCATAATAATAATAATCAAACTCTGAAGAAGATATCTGAAGAAGATAACTGATTCTTCAGTTCGTATCTGAGGAGGAGGAGGAGTGAGATCTACCCTTGGACAATGACAGTGGGAACAGAAAAGATGAGTTGGGGTCTAGAAATATCTAGAGTTAGAATAAAGGGGATATATTATAAGTAAAGAGAAGAAAAAGTCACACTCTCTCTGAAATTTCAGTTTTTGCTAACTAAATATAAAATATAATTTTTGATATGTAATTAGCTCCAGAAGTGTCCCATATGGTACAGTGATCAAGTGCTCAGACCTGTGTTGAAACCATGACTAGCTGTACATGCAGGCTAATTAAATACCCTCCCAACTTCTCAGTTTCTTTACTTGTTAAATTGTGAATATAACTATTCCTTGTGTATAGTGAGCTTCCAATAAATGTGAGTTATCATTATTGGTCCAGAGAGTAAGATGTAGTGAATTGTAAAAGTATTATCTACTAAGCACTTTTAGGAATGAGTCTTGGATTAATTCAAATTTCCCTAATCAGTTCTCCTCCAAGTGATGTGATAAGGAGCTTTGGCTAGGGGAGGTATCAACACATTGCTTCCTTAATCCACCAAGGAAATCTCAGTAGAACTGAGCAGTGTGCTCAGTGATTTCCTTGTTGTTTGTATGTTCTGCAGCAAGTTTCTCACCTCCTTGGGAACTTAACAGTCCTTCCACCCACAACCTGTTCTTTCAGAGCCAACCTGTTATTTAGCACTGATGTCCACACAGAACCAATGAAATTAAAAGCAGAAAATTATAGTGTCTAGAAGATGCCCATCAGGACAGGTTTCCATTTTCTAACCATTTTCTAACCCTCTCACTTCTCTCTTCTAGGAATATCACAGGGAGGTTCAGAATGAGAAACAAAGAAACAGCACTATGACCACTCCTGCTCTTGGCCAGTCCTTTCTCCATGAGACTGAAGGTCTTCCTTCTTCAGTTGACTAGATGGGTGCTTGGTCACTCAGCCTTGGTCACACCTCAGTTAGATGCCTTGGAATTAAGCCATGCCACAAGCCTGTCCATGGCCTTAAGTCAACTTTGTGAGCATTTCTGTCTAGTCTGAATCAACCAAGGAGAAAGATAAAATTCTAATAATTCTTTGTGTCCCTTATAATTCTAAAGAGGATATCAATGACCTAATTCTCACTTTTACCCACCACCATGTAAACCTAACATCTCAAGCTCAACCCAGAATAAAGCTGTTGCTTCAAATGAAAGTGAGAAGGATTTGCAGGTTGCCATTTACTGTATTCATTGTACCAGAAGGCCACTTTCTGTAGTAGGTGACTTCGTAAGGAAGGTGAATGCACTTTAAAATGATTCTGATTCCAAAGTTCTTAAGGACTGGGCATGCACCCCTTAAGAGTGAAATCTAGTACTTATTTCCTTTGCTATGACTCCAGGGCAAGAATCTTCTAGAAGATTTCTGCCTGGAGAGTTTTACTTCCCAGAGGCAGACTGATCTTAAATTCTAAAATTGGCAGTCCTCACTCTAGTACTCCCCAAATTCTCCCTTATAAAACTTGCCTAACTTTTTAGCCACACCATCTGCAGAAACTACTTTCTCACATTGTCATTTGAAAACCCAATTCACATATAAGTATAAGTAATGATTTATACAGAATTTATATAAACTATTTACTTTCTCAAAAGCAACTAAGAGGAGAAGATCAACATGTTCCAAATGATGTTATGCTATGTACCATCATTAAAATGCTTTAGGGAAAATCAACTTTCCAGGCAACCCCAAATCACCGCCCATTTTTCCAATCCATAAGGCAGGTCTGACAATGTACACATTGGACTCTGAGCTCATTGTGTTAGGCATAGAGAAGACTGAAAGCAAATACCTCAACTAATTCACTCAATGAGAACTTGCTCTTATTTCTACTGTACTAAATTGACTAGCCATGCAAAAAATAGGATTAACTGTCCAATTAGAATCTCAAGCTTTTTTTTTTCAACAATTGAGCCTGCCTATACAAGGAAGTTATTAATAAAATAAGCCATTAAATTCAAAATAGACAGTAGTTAAGTTGGGAACTTCCTTCTTCATCAAATCACATTTCGACTCATTTAAAAGCAATACCAAGCTTCCAGCTTTCAAAATAAATGAAGGCTACTCAAGAAATGCCTAACACCCATAAAAATCTGAGCCAAGTGAGTGTTATTTCAGGCTGGTATTTATCCCAGGGGTAGAGTTTTATTGGAAGCATATGAGAAACATGAGTATGTTTCAATGCATATCATATTTATTAAAATATTTTTTAGCATTTTTCTGTTTTTCTTGGCAACTTAGAAGTTCATCCTTCAAATAAATTGTTATGAATGTATGAAAATAATGTATATTTAGTTTATATTCCTTAGCAGTGAATATTCTCTTTTAACACATTTCTTCTTTATAATTATTGACTTTTTTTCTCTAATCCTAAAAGAATCACAATCTTTAACTCTATACGCCGGTGCATTGGTGGCAAATATTCACAGTAAGAATTTTAATGATCTCAATTAAGATGAAGTGATCAAAGGTTTTCAGGAAGTTGAGCATGAGACAGACCTCAGAGCCTTATGCTCAATGCTCTTGTAACAAGTTAGAGTCTTCTGAGTCATAGGGATGATTGGAAACTTCAAATTTTATGGTATAATTCCAGTCCTTTCCTTATTTCTAGTTTTACAACACCCTGCTTGCATGATCACAACAAAGATGTCTCCCCCATGTTAATTCATATCTACTTCATCCTATATAGGGTCATTTTTCTACTCATGTCCAGACAATTCCCCACATATCCTTGTTCCTCCATGATGGCCTCCTCCCCTCAATATTACTAGTTTTAATGAATGCAGCAGAAAACCACATTCTTACAAAACTTTTCATAATTATGGAGAAAATACAAGCTTACCATCCAGTCTTCCATTTATGGATGTCAATGTGATATTCATAATATGTCCAGTTATGCTACTCACAAAACATTTTGGAACCAATATAATGTTTTCTTTTAATTTTATATCATACTGAGGAAATTATTGGATAGAAGTCATAAAATGCTTTAGATAATAAATGATAGATAATAGCTGTTTACATTTTGTTCATAATTTCATATATTTAGCCACTTAACCTGTGAAGGCTGGACAGGCTATAATTAGATTAGTTGAAAACATTCTTGTTCTTGATCACCACAATGTAATTCATTTTTAACTTTCACTCACTACATATATAGTTTTCTGAGCATGTTACCAATTAAAGTACTTCAAGTTTTTTCTTCCATATACTATTTTCTACATCCTTGAAATACCTTAAAAATTGAAAAGAGAACTGTAACAGGGGCTCACTCTTGCCAAGAACCTTATGAATTGTTTAGAGGTATTTTAAAGGGTTATATCAACTCATTTATTAGCTGTCCAATGCTCCTATTTCCCATGTGTGGGCTCTAGACCATCTCTTATTTCTGTGGTTTAAATTTATCATGTGGTTGCTTTTCTTAGACCCGCTACCTCTGCATCTCACATGTTCTGAAAAATACTTGCACCCCTTTCTGATCCCTTTGGAATGTTTTCTCAC
Source organism: Sciurus carolinensis (assembly GCF_902686445.1). Lineage (NCBI taxonomy): Eukaryota > Metazoa > Chordata > Mammalia > Rodentia > Sciuridae > Sciurus > Sciurus carolinensis. The sequence continues at coordinate 74,615,818 of NC_062213.1, read as the reverse complement.
AGGATCATTATATATGCAGGCTGATGAATTTTGGGAAGAAAACAGTTCTTGCATGTGTCAAAAATACTACAAATTCTTGATCATTGAGACCTTCCTCTGCACTGGATCCTAGAGATGGTAGGCTACTAATAGGCTTCAGTAACAAGAGATATTGAGAAAGGTATATGGTAGGGTTGCAGTGCCTTCCCAAACAGGTGCTGGAAATATGTAAAACTGAACTGGGGAATAGGAAAAATAAAATGGCTGAATAGTGAAGAACCTGGTAACATCAGTCCATAGCTCTGGATGTGCAGAACCTTCACTGCCTTAGATTCTTGGAGATTTTTTCCATTTTTTGATTCATATTCATATTTCTTAGAGATAAAATATGATCACATTATTCCTGACCACATGTACTTTATTTTGATTTGACACCATCAACTCTTCAGAGTACTTATAACTAAGGAAAGGTAGATAGTGGAGAACACTAGAATGTATAGGGCTCACCATGAAAAATGCTAAAGGAATGATACCAATACAGATTGCTAAAGGCTCAGAAGACACCCACTCTTTCTGGAGGTAGAAGGTTTTTTTTTTTTTTTTTTTTTGGCATCTGAAATGGAATTAATAAAACTTTAGTGGAAAAAGTAGTAGAAGAAAACCATTCTAGAGAAAGAAACAGCCTGAATAAAAATCATGACAGAATAAACTCTGTGAGTATGAATTTTGGAAGCAGTGATGTGGAACCAAAATAGTTTTCACAATAGAGAAAATTTAGAATCTCAGTTCTAATATGAACTTTGAGTATTTGGACTTGTTTTTAATACTTGAATCTACACTTATAAGTTAGATATGTTTTTCTTCTCATAGAATTATTGTATTAAATAGAAGAATTATTGTATTAAGTAGAATAATAGAAGAAGAATACTTGGTGACAAATTAAATGTTCTATAAACCATAGCAATCCATTAAAGGATTTTTTTATGAAAGTCAGTGTCATAATTTGAGCTGCCTTTTTATTTTCCTAAGCACAATTTCTTGAGGTAAAAAGAAGAGAAGATATTTTCCCCAATGTTGAAATTTGTAGAAAAATATTTAATTGCAGGATTAATACAAGTAAGATTGACCTCATATAATAAATGACTAGATAGAGATTATGTCCAAAGACATTAAGACCTGAAACTTCAACGATACTATTAATACAAAGAACTTTGAGTGTATGGAAATCAGTGCTTAAAGTGAAATAAGGATATCATAAAAGCTGTGTATTTAGCTAAGAAATATATAAGAAACTCAGTTAGTTTTCCCACAAAGTATTCACAAAATCAAATTCATATTTGAGATTATTTGATGTATCCTCCTTACTTTCCATTGAGAAGTCTCAAGAGCAGACTTATTAAGACAGTGAGGAGACAGGAAGATTGAAACTAGATCCCTAGTTAAAAAAAAGAGAGAGAGAGAGAAAAGAGAAAAAATCAAAATGGATTAAACCCTAAATGTAAAAACTTTGAGACTGCTAGAAGAAAACATGGAAAAACTCTTCAAAACAGACACAGGTGATGACTTCCTGAATAGGACTCCAATAACTCAGGAAATAAAAGCAAAAATAAACAATGGAATGTCATCAAATTAAAAAGTTACCGCACAGCAATGGAAACAATAAATGGTGATGAAGATACAGAATGGTGGAAAATCTTATCAACTATTCTTCCTGTAGAGGATTAATATTCAGCATATATAAAGAATGCAAAAGGCTTAACTCCAAAACAGAGGTACTCAGTCAATAAATGGGCCAATGAACTGAGTAGACATTTCTAATAAGAAGAAGTATGAATGAACACTAATTCCAGGAAAATGTTCAACACCTTTAGCCATCAGGAAAATGCAAATCAAATTTACACTGAGATCTCACCCCCGTCATAATGGTAATCATCAAGAATTAAAAAAAAAAAAAGAATGAAACCAGACCCTTATCTCTCACCATGCACAAAAATCAACATAAAGTGGATCAAAGACCTAGGAATTAGAACAGAAACTCCTAAAAGAAAATTCAGGGTTAACACTCCAGCATACAGACAAAGCAATGATTTCTCAGTAGAACCAAGAGTTAATAAACAGGATGACATCAAATTAAAATGCTTCTGCACAGTAAAGGAACCAATTAGAAATGTGAAGAGAAAACCTACAGAATGGAAGAAAAATTTTGCCAGCTACTCTTCTGACAGAGAACTCAAAAAACATTAGGCCCCCAAACCAAATAACCCAATTAATAGAAGAACAAATGAATTAAACTGACACTTCTCAAAATAAGAAACACAAATGCCAACAAATATGTGAAAAAATGTTCAACATCATTAGCAATTAGGGAAAATGCAAAACAAAACTACAATGAGATTTCATCTCACGCCAGTCAGAATGGCAGTCATCAAGACTACAAATAAATGCTGGAGAGAATGTGGAGAAAAAGGAACACTTTTACAATGCTGGTGGGATTGTAAATTTGGTAATTTCAATGGAAATCTGTATGGAGTTTCCTCAAAAGACTAGGCATGAAACCGCCATATGACTCACCTTTATCACTCCTCAGTATTTATTCTAAAAAATTAGTCATCATACTGCAGTGATACAAGCTTAGCCAGATTTGTAACTGCACAAATCACAAGAGCCAAACTATGGAGCCAGTCTCGGTGTCCATCAACAGATTAATGGATAAAGAAAATGTGGTATACATGCACAATGGAGTTTAATTCAGCCATAAATCAAAATGAAGTTGTCATTTGTAGGAAAATGAATGGAACTAGAAACTGTAATGTTAAGCAAAATAAGTTAAACTCAGAAGGTCAAGGGATGAATGCTTTCTTTCATATGTGGAAGTTAGAGAGAAAAAAAGGAAAAGAAAGTTGGGGGTTTATCTCATGGAAGTCAATGGGACAGGGAGGAAGAAGGAGGGAAGAGGAAAGTGCTGGGGAGTGATATTGGCCAAATTATTACAGTTTGGGTATGTATGAATACGTAACAACAAATCCCATCATTGGGCACACTACAATGCTCCAATTAAAAAAATGCCAAAAAAAAATTGCTGGTGAGGATGTAGGGGGAAAGGAACCTTTACACACTGTTGGTGGAAATGTAATTATTATATCCACTATGGAAAAAAGTATGGAGTTTCCTTAAAAAACTAAAAACAGAACTACAATATGATCCAGCTATGCCACTCTGTGGTGTATATACCCAAAGGAATTAAAGTCAGCATGCTATAGACATACCTGCATGTTTATCACAGCTTACTTCATAATAGCCAAGTTAATGGAATCAATCCAGGTGCCTATCAAGGGAAGATAGGATAAAGAAAATATGATATATAACACAGTGGCATTTTATTCCATTGCATCCACAAAGATGAAATCATGTTATTTTCAGGAAAATAGATGGAAGTGGAGATCATAATGTTAAGTGAAATGAGTCAGACTCAGAAAGACAATCCAGGCTCATAAGTGCAATCCAGGAAGGAAAAAAAAAAAAAAAACAGACAATGTGAAATTGGAAGAGAGACCTTTTCTTTATTAAAGAAAAGGAAGGAAGGGGTGGAGGAAGGTTAATGGGTGATTTGATAAGATCAAAGTATATTATGTGCACATATGAATGTGCCACAATAAAATCCATTTTTCTGTATAATTAAAATGCACTGATAAAAATAAAGGACAGTGATGTCTATATGTCATTCTCTTTGGAGCGACAACCCCTGACAGATTTTCATAGATTCATAGAAAACAAGAAATTTTTAATAGTGTGAGTTTTTGTGAAACAAAATGTACTTATTTAAATTTTTGTATTATTTATGTCAAACTCTTCACACTATGGAGATGATACAGGTTTTTTTTTTAACTGTTCTTTTTGAGTAACAAATAGCCAAGCAAGTTTGTTACCATGTTCATTTTTAAAAACATATAATGGTTCATGAAACCCATCATCTGGGAATCGCTGACATAAGCAATGTCCCAGAGTGTCAGTGAAGAGGCCAGAGTGATAACACAAGTTGCTAGTGCTGGCCATCGTTCTTTTTAGTAATCCAATGTGATCTCTTTTGGAAACCTCACTATACAAACCAGGAAAATAAGTCCAGTCTTTCTGTGTCCTCTCTTCTCCACATGTTAAGTATTCAGCTTTTGAACAAAATTGCCCAAGTGAAGATGGGTAAAAGAAAATTAATAAAAAACTTCACAAACATCAATAGTTGTACCTGAAACAATAAAAAGAGTGTACTGTAAAATTTAAAAATATAATTATCCCTTTATATTTCTTTTTCTTTTTCCACTAAATGACTCATTATAAGTTTTAGACTCTTTGGACAAGTACTTGTTCCATGAACATAGATTATGAATACATGCAAAAGTATAAAATTCGGGTCCCTCATGAGCATGGAGGAAGGGTAAGGGGCTCTGCTACCATACTGCTCGGGACCGGTTCTCCAAATCAGTTTCACTTTTTATGGCATGAGTCATTCTCAGCAAACATGATTTGGAGGACAGTCTCTGTGTTCCCTTCCCATCTTCATCTCTACTCTCTCTTTGTCTGATATTCTCCTGCTCTTGATATTCTCCTATAGTAGAAACCTCAGAGAACTTTTACCTCCACAGTGTGTCTCATGCTCAAAAATATTTTCTTTTCTCCAATAGTCAAAATTCTAATTCTTCCAATTTTGTTTATTTCAATGAAGTGTTTAGGTAAATTTAATTTAAAATTATCTTTACTGATGTATGAATGATTAACACAATGCTTATATTTTAGATAGGGTTGTTCCTCAGTATCCGCAGGAGACTGATCCCAGTACGCTTGAAGATACTAAATCCTTGAATGCTCAAGTCCCTTATTTAAAAGGCATGATATTTTCATATAATCTACACAATTCTGCTTTAAATTTTGTAATCTCTAGATTGCTCATAATACCTATTACAATGCAAATGCTATGTAAATAGTTTTTATTCTGTGTTGTTTGGGGAATTAACACAGGAAAAAATCTACACATGCTGAGTATGGATGATTTTTTCTGACTATTTTCAATCTGCAGTTAGTTGAATAAGTGAATATGGAACATGTAGATATAGAGGACAAACTGTATTTACATCTGTAATAAACTGTTATGATTTGGATATGGGATGTCCCCCAGAAACTCAAGTGTGAGATAATGCAAGAAAGTTTAGAAGTGAAATGCTTGAGTTATAAGAGTCTTAAATTAATTTGTGGATTAATTCACTTGAATAGAGTAACTAGATGGTAACTATAGGCAGGTAGGATGTGCCTGGAGAAGGTAAATCTCTGATGGGTGTTCCTTTGGGGTTTGTATTTTGTCCCCCTGGTGTGTAGAGGCCCTTTGCTTCCTGGTGGTCATGTTCTGAGCTGCTTTCCTGCTGCATACCCTTCTGCCACAATGTTCTATCTCACCTTGGGCCCAGAGCAGTGAAGTAGGCCATATATGGACTGAGGTCTCTGAAACCATGAGTGCCAAATTAACTTTTCCTCCTCTAAAGAGTATTCTTGTCATGTCTTTTTGTCGCAGCAGCAAAAAAGGTGACTAAAGCATATACGGTATTTCAATATAAAGTTGAATAAAATATTTCAGTCACTGTGTGGAAAAATGCTTTCAGAAAAGAGAATCAAAGAGAATGTCTTCAGAGTCATTCTTTTTTTCTGTTTCTCCTGGTCTTTTTCTGTTTCTTCATGGTCTTCCTTCCTTCTTCTTCCTCTGAAACTACATAGTCTCTAAGAGTTCCTACTTTTATTATTGTTTTTATAGTGGTCCTCATGACTCAGATTCTCAGAGTCTTAGTGACTCTCTGAGGAGATTGGAAGTAGATCAGAAAAGATGGTGGATCATTCTAATCCCATGCTATTTGTAAGTCAACAGTTTGTATATTGGTAGTAAGCAAATATACTAAGTTTTTTAAAAAATTACATAAATTTTGGTCTCAGATTTTTCTGACATAGGGTAACTTTCTTTTACTCTCTGACATTTAGATTTCTGTAAAATGAGAGTGACCACATATTTCTTGCAAGATTGAGAATGGTACCATAAAGCATAGTTTTTAAAGAGAATAGTAGTTTGATGTTACATTGTAGGAATTTCACAAATGATTTGATCCCAACATTATTTTTTTTTTTTACTTTGGAACCAACCATGTATGTCTCATATGTGACCCAGAATTAAACTACTGCATTGCTGTTATTAACATTTTTTCTTCCTACATTTTTCTGTAAATGAAATAAGTATTCTGAAAATATTTCAGAAAGTCTTATCAAAACAAGTTTTTTCATATGATATTTACTATAATTACTACTCCATGCTTAGCTAGACATATACCAACAAGAGTAAACAATTAAGACTTCATTTTTTAAAACATGACATAATTATGTTTGTGCGTTTTGTGACATTTAGAAAAACTTTAATAGTATATTTGACCTTTATTGTTTCTTTCAAAAAATGAGATCTAATGTTTTCTAACATGGAAATGATTGAATGAAGTTTGTAGAAATGGTAGTTTTCTCCAAAATTAGTTTTAGGAACACTGATTACTTTCTATACCTCCTGTGACATTCCAGTTGACTTCAAAAAGAGATCAGTAGCTGAAGGACTCTTTGGAAGGTAAAGAAAACAAGAATCTATCTTGGAAGTTTTAAATGCATTTCTTGAGATTGGCCAAATTATATTGCTATATTGTATGTACGTATGAATATGTAACAAATTCCATCATAATGTACAAGTATAATATACCAATTAAAGTGTGGAAAGAAAAAATAAAAGCATATTTTGGTTGCTGGAAAGTATGGAGATTTGGATTTTAATAGTACTTCACTAAAATAGTTTTTAAACAGAGGTGTGGAACTCATCAAAATTATAAAACATACATCACTTCCTTTCAAAGTGTCTTCTAACTGCTAGTTAGATGTTATACAAGATAGGTAACTATATAAGGAATTTTTTGCTGTTTTATCTTTCATTTGCATTAAGGGCTCAGGACAAATCACCAATTATAATGTATTTTAGTCAGCTTTTTCACTGATGTGACTAAAAAACCAGAACAATTTTAGGGAAGGAAAAGTTTATTTGAAGGCTCACAGTTTCAAAGATCTCAGTCCACAGACTGCCACCTTCATTCCTTTGGGCTAATGGCAGTAGAGTGTGGCATAGGGAAGCAGCTCACATGATGATCAGAAAGCAGAGAGAGAGGCTCCACTCTCTAGATACAAAATATGTACCCCAAAGCCATGGCCCCAATGATGCAATTCCTCCTACCACACCCTACCTGTCTTCAGTTAGTTAATCCCTATCAGGGAACTAACTCACTAATTGAGTGAAGACTTTCACAACTCAATCATTTTTCCTCTGAATCTTCTTACATTGTTTCACATGTGAGCTTTTGGGGGACATCTCACATCCAAACCATAACATAATATATTGATTGAAGAAAAATTTTCTAGAAGATGTATTTTCTAATAATTTTCTCAACACAACTGATTGATTATCATACTCATTCAACTACAGTGTTTTCATATCTACTTATATTTTTCCCTAAGAATGCTTTTTTCAACCAAATTTCTCAATCTCAGCATAACGGATGTAGAAACTACTATAGCCTAAGGGTATACTCTTGCCATGTTGAGATCTGTCTTTGGTCCAAGTTGTTTTTATACTGTCTTTTTACCTGAAAGAGAGAAATGGCCGACGATAGAGAATAATACATGTTCAATCAATCTTTGAAAAATATAAGTTTAGAAATCATCATTTCAATTATACCAATGCAATCTTGGAACTCCTTAGCCCCCCCCCCCATGAAATCTGGTCAGAGGTATGGATTGAAAAGTCTGCATTTGTGCAGAGTGATTCAGTATCCCCTATCTTCTGAATGAAAGAGATGCTGTCTTCATTGGACACTAAAGAATTTTATTCTGATTTCACAGAACTCAGGATAGAGTCCTGTGGAAGTTTTTTGCCCCCTTAAATTTTCCCCATTGATTGGGCACAGGGTCATAGTCTTGTGCTACTTTTAGGTGATGAAAGGGAGTTAAAAACTGAGAGACTTCTGATTCTGTCTCCCTGACACTCCATATGCCCCTTACAATCTCTTCAGTGTAGGTTTGCAGCCTTTCTCAGCCAAATTCAGCTCCAATGCTGCATATGGTTTTGGAACTAGATTCGGGTTGCAAAAGAGAAGGAAAGATTACCACTAAGTCCACATAAATAAAAAGAACCATAAGACACTCCCACTAACAATTTATACTTTTGACAAATTGGAAAACTTATAAGAAATATATAAATTCCTAGACACACACAACTTACTAAGACTGAATCGTGAAGAATGGCTGCTTACATTTCTCCTGTAGCTTTACAATGCTGATGGAGTACTTTCTTCTCTCTAGCCTTGAGTGACACCATATATGTGCCACTCAATTGAATTAACCTCAGTGGGTCCTGTTACTAAGAAAAGACTCTATTTAAATTAGTGTGGAAATTTATCATGAAGCAGCCTATGAAAACCTTCAGAAAATTGAAGAAGTGATTAGCTTTTGATAAAGTGATATATGAAAGAGAAGTTGGGAGAAAATATAATTTCATCAAGTGTTAAGTACCCTTTCAGAGTTCACATAAAACAACAGGCACCAATAACCACTGAGCCAAATTTGTTATGAGGGTCTCAAGATGTGTTTTTATTTTCATGTTGTGATGTTTGGCTGGAACACAGTTCATAGATAAAACAGGTTTAAAGAAAAAAAATTAACATAGACAAAATCTGCCTGCTTGAGAAGAAAGAACTCCCATAATCATACATATTGAAGAACCAAGGGGTCAACCCGCTCCTCTGATGTGTAGGAATGCTTCACTATGAAATCAGACTTAGTGGTCTGGTCCTATAAATCCCAGGTCACCAAGGGACAACTCAGTTGAAAAGTTTCAGTCACAGTTCAATTCTTTTGTGTACCAATTTCAAGAGTACTTTGTGTGAGAGTGTTATTAAAAGATTATATACAAATGTCAGTGGTCTGCTCCAAATGAGGACAACTGGGGGAAGGGGGCCTCCCAAGAACCTGAAAATGAGGAAAACGTGTTGGTCCTATGAGAATTAGGTGGGGCCTAACAGACTGCAACAGAAATAACCAAAACTAACACTAGTGTCAGGGGCAGACTCTGAGGGCCCCAGAGCCCCACCGTGGCCTAATCTCTAAGATGGTGCCTGGCAGCTTGCCAGACATAGCTGCACTCATATACAAGTTTTAGGAAGTAACTCTGGTTGGCTGTTTTACATGAGGCGATCCTGGTATCTGCCTGGAGACTGTTCCTTGATAGGCTGACTTTCCTGGTAGTCTACTCTCTGATAGGCTGATGTTCTCAATATAAATCAGAGACTTGTGGAATAAACTCCTTTTGGTTCCTGTGATCAAGAAGAGCGTACGCGTTGTGATTGTCCCCGTGGGTGGTGGGCGATCATACACTAGTACATGAGGTTTGAAACCAAGCAGAGAAGATCCTCAATGAAAACAGAAAATCCAGAATCAGATGAACACGTATTAACAATGCCTGAATGAATGTTCTCTGGGGAGAACAGATTGGCAGTCTAATCTTCATTTTTACCATCTGAAAACAAATGCATAGATCAATGTTTCTTAAAAATTAAGCATACGTCCAAATCCTGTAGAAAGGCTCTAAAAACACAGATTGATGGGCCCCTCACAGAGTTCCTAATTCAGAGGGTCTGGGGTGCAGCTTGGGAATTTACACTTTCACCCATTTCCCAGATCATATTTCTGATCCTGGAACCATACTTTCAGAACCCCAGCTTCAGGCCTGCGGCTCATGCTGCTACGAAGCACTTAAGTGAAAAGGGTGTCTCTCTACTTGTTCATTTCTGCTCCCCTCAAACTTGAAGAATATGTCTTGCCAGAAAATAAAGTATGTTAGGCCAGTGTATGTCTTCACTCTACATTTTTACTTATCATTGGAAATTGATTGTTCCGAATTTGTACCGGGGTCCCCTGTGAGTAGAGTATATCTAGGTTTTATTAGACCTGATATTACACCCCTGTTTCCTTTTATACACTCTGTACGAGTAACTTTTTCCTGTTCCAGAAAGTTTGCTTGAATCCATCCTCATTCCTCCTAGAGACAGACTCTATAAGGAAAAGAATAAGAAATTTAAAAAAAATAGGTATAAAATGTATCTAGTGAGAAGACAAATCACAAAAATAATAAATTGAAAAAAGCTTACAAATACCACAAACATCACAATATCGAGAAAATGAATGGTCTAGTTTCCACCTCTGTTCTACTCTTTCTATTCACCAAAGGCTCCTGGTGCTGGGGGCCATAGTATACATTTATATGGAGATAGAGCCTTTAAATTCTCATCAGGAAGCCAAATGAGTCAATGCATAAGTATTCAAACTATCACTAGAAGCTACTTGGACAGCTAGCAATAGTGACATAGAAGTTGTGACAAGCCACCTAAGTATAATCCCACACCATCCAAATATATTCCCAACTTGTCTTTTCCTTAACAATATTCCCCAAATGATCGAACCTCTACAAAGCCACTCTAATGCTACTGGGGGAGTTTAAATGAAAGAGACAATAGTAACTAAATACAAGTAAAATAGGTGATCACCAGAGCCCATTATTAGACTCTTTCACATGGGAGTCCATGTTATTTAGGAACTTTGGAACTTGAGTTTATTTAGATTCCCAGCAAATCCATGGGCAGAAAGAATGAAGATCAGAATGTAATCAGATCTAGAAGGATTTCTAGTCACTGAGTTTACAGAGCTGAGCATTAGAAATTGACCAAAGTAGATTTAACAAGATAAACACCATCAGTGGAAGAACCTGGATCACCAGACAACACATGCCTAAATTTGTAGATATTCTACCAGCCTTGGACATTTTGTAAGTGGCTGTGTTCCAATTTTCTCCCTGTTTTCCACACTTGGCTTCTCTCCTGGCTATGTGAGGAGGTGACAGGAAGGAGCATGAAGATACCAAGAGTGAAAAAGAGCTTCTGTAAGTGACCTCCATGGCAATGGGGAGTTGAAAAGAAAGGTGGACTATAGTGTTGGCTACTTGACTCTGGCCCTGTGAGCCCTTGTTCATGTTGATCTCTCTGTACCTGAGCCTACTCAACTGTAAAATAAGAATAATAATAATACCTCCTCCATATAGCTAAATGAATTAAATGTGCAAAGCATATACAACAGTGCCTGGCACACAGTAATCCCTCAATAAAAGGACTAAATGAATTAAAATGTGCAAAGTATATACAACAGTGCCTGGCACACAGTAATCCCTCAATAAAATTTAGCTATTATTATTTGGAAAGTAAAAGGCATTTTAAAATGTGATTTCCAAAGCTGTAGCAGAGAAGGTTTTTGGACTTATTTCCACTCTCCTCTTTTAACACTAAAATTAGCATCCTTCCAAGTCCAGTTCCTGGGTAACTGCTGTTGCTATTCTAGGCCATCTGTGATCTTCAGTAGCACCAAGTTTGGCGTTTCCAAACCACGGTTAGATCCCGTCACAACTCCTAGTGATCTGTTGTCTGTTTATTTGCAGAATTGGTCATAATTTAGTCCTTTTTGTATAAATTGTCTACATTAGCTCTTAAAACTGCAGTTGTCTACTGGGGTGCCAGCATTTGGATGGGTGTTATAACACTACATTTTCTCTTCATTACAAGTCCTAAAAATAGGGTGCAACTGACTAACGTTTTCAGCCTTCACAGCAAGATTTGGTTTGTCAGGAAATGGTGTGGGAGTAGTTCTCATATGCACTGAAGGTGCAAAGTGCAAAACAAAAATAACTCAACAAGAGTTTAACGGCCCTTCTTTATGTACGTTATTTACAAAGGCCACAATCTGGAGTTCCAGGCAGAGTCTTGGGAAGCTCAGGAGACCCTTCTGGAACAGGAAAAAAATGCCAACACAGATTACAGAAAAGAGTACATGGGATGAAGAAAGACAAGATTTAATTTGTTATCTCTGCCCTCTTCATCAGGGCTGTGTTCACGTCTGTTCAGGCATCAGTGAGAGTTTGAGTTTGGTCAAACTTGGGAGGACGCTTCAATAATATAATGCATAAAAGCATGTGGAGGGACCTCCTAAGCATCGCTGCCTTCATTTCTATGTGTACAATTCTCCCTGTCCTCTCCAGTGGGCGACTGCTTGTCTTTCAGCTGTCTTATTTTCTTACATGAAACAAGGCATGTCATATTAGTGAATCTTAATTGCCTTTTCACTCTCTGTGGCTTCATAATGTTTAGTAGCAAATATTTTGCAAACATTGAGACACTTTAGAATCATTATTCCTACCCTTCAATAAAAATCCTAAATATAAGCAGAAGGCAGGGAGAAACAGTTGTCTTCATTAGTATGACTTCAATAAAGAAAACAACAAGCCATGATGTTTGATGTGTCCTTGCTCTAACAAACATCATATTTTTGATGAAGCTAAAATCCTCAGATGAACATAATTAAGTCATTTTGCTGGTTTTTTTCCTTACATTTCTGTAAGTTTTTTTTCTTACCAACTTAGAAGAAAATTCTAGCACATTGCATGGCATTGGGGATGATTCTTTATTTTCATGCCAGTGAAATATTGTCACAAACACCTTGCTCAGGCAAAAGAAGATTTAGAATAGCTTTGCTTTATCACAGCTTGCAATGTACTTTTGGAGTTAATAGACTCACACAAATGAAATAACCAAAGAGATTTTCCCCTTTGCATTTTTTGAGGTACTTTCTCATCAAAAGTTTTTCAGTTTTACAGTATAGAAAACTTTCTCTTTGTACTTAAAAATCAGAGAGAGAAAAACACATACTATTTTATGTGAGAAGCAAAGGAGATGATGGATTAAAGCAGATGTAGAGTGTTTGCAGTTATATAAGACTATTAGGGACCCTGCTTGTTCTGGTTTTTGTAATTTGTCCATGTCCTACTTTATATAACTCAATCCATTGTGAGCCAAACATGAAATAAGCGAATACAGTATTCCATATTTCACTTTGTCAGCAAATTAAAAAAGTGTAGAACAAACACAATAGTCATCATGGTTCTTGAATAGAGAACGAAGCATTTTTCAAATCCCAGGGACTGGTAAGAAACAGAAGGTTAAGGAGAAAAAAAATTTTTTTCCAACAATGAGCAGATGTGTTTGTTACTGTTGATGGACAAGCTTATCCATTTACTTCAATTAATAACAAGAATGAGCACATCAATACGTAAGCTTGTCCTGATGCTTTGATTTTTTTCCAGTTTGACAGGTAATAGTGGGGCTGGGAAAATGTCAGGACAATTTAGTCCTGCCTCACTGGTTTTAACTAGTTCAGTGACAATGGGAATGCATCTTGCTAAGATTCCTTATGATTCATGATAATGCTGCATCTGTCAATTCTTACAGAAGGTCTAAACTCTGTGACAATTAATGGCTTAAAGTCAAAACCTTTCATGGGTTATTCACTTAGGCACTAAGTAAAATCAAGTTAAAATATTTATGAACAGTATGAAAATGTGAAAACTTTCTTTAGGAACCTGTCTTTTCTCATCCAGTCATAAATGAAACCAACTATGTTTGACAAAGAAAGGCCATTTTATCATGCAACTCAGCTACTAACTCTTTCCAATGTCCTAAAAGATCTTTTCTAAAACCGAACAGATTTTTGTAAGAGAAATTGGTGTGATTTTAAAAAGTCCATGATTTCACAAATGTTAGCATACGAGAGCCAATTATGCCTTTAACAAAATTGACAATGGATAGTAAATATAATAAGATCAGTAAATTGTTGCAGTGCCAATAAAAAATGTTTTCCTTTTAACATTAATTACCCTATAGAAGGAAAAGAGGAAAATTGTCTTTTTTTTTTTTCTTTTTTTTTTTTTCAGGAAAAAAGTAAGCTCCTGTTTATACCAATCTAGTGACACAGGAATTAGTGTAACCACCAGTCTCAGAGGCTCCAAGGAGGTAGGAGAGAGCACAAAGATGATGTGTACATGCACAAATTGCATTCTTCTTCAGAGCAGGACTAGTATTCTATTCCTATCTAGCTCTGCAGCTTCTAGCACAATCCTCTCACAACATAAGGAACTCCACAGATGTTTTCTAGCATGCCGCATTCACCTAGATCACACTCTGAGGTCCAGCTAATCAAGTATCTCTAAGAAAAGATGCATAAAAAGTAAGGTTGGTAAGAGGTAGAGGAGTCAGACTTAGCACACTCCAAAACTTACATTCTTATCTGCCTGGTTCTATTATCACCTGGCTATCACCTCTGTTGAGTCTCTGATGACCCTGAGCACCCCCAAAATGGCTCACATGTTCTTTTCTCCCTTTTGCCACACTTCCTGTGCACAACTTTAATATAGCATTTATTATTTTATATTTTAACAACTTCATTTGTCTCTGCAACTGAACCTGAGGTCTAAAGAACCTTTTTACAATTTGTCTTTGAATCATTTCATTCTAATAACCAGCATACCTCTAGTCCTGAGTAAAAGCTCAATAATGTTTGAATTATTTTGATTGTCAATGCCAAGCGTAAACCCTTTTGACAGTTTTGTCATAGGAGAGCTAAAATTTAGTTACAAGGAGAAAGTACAAAACAGAATAAAAACAGTTATGGTTGAATTGTGTCCCACCCCCTTCTATGGAAAGAAAGAAAGAAAAGAAGAAAAGAATGTGTTGAAGTTCCAACCCCCAATCCCTCACAATGTTTCCTATTTGGAGATAGTATCTTTATAGGGAGAATTAAGTTAAAGAAAGGTCATTGGGGTGGGCCCTAATCCAATATGCCTTGTGTCCTTAAAGAAGGAAAAACTCAGAGGAAAGACAAAAATGGGGAGAAGACAGCCAACTCCAAGCTAAGCAGAAAGGCCTGGGTCCCTCAGATCCCTGAAGAGGAGCCAACTCTGCCAACACTGTGATTTCAGACTTCATGCTTGCAGAATTATGAGGCAATGAACTTCTGTTGTCGAAACCACCCAGTTTGTGAGAGTTTGTTATAACAGCCCTAGCAAACTAACACAAATATCTGATTTGTTTTGCCTATTAAAAAAAAAAAAAAGCTAAAAAGAAAGTAGCATGTGATGGCATTCAAGCATTTGTCAGGGAAGGTAGATAACATAAGGACTCATATATGACCTCTGCAGAATACCATACAGATAGAAAAGCTCGCTTTCTTCCCTCCCATAGAGAAGCATTATCTTCATGCTATTACTATTCTGCACTTGCTCAGTGTTCAAATGCTCTGTGTAATATGAAAATGGATCTTCAAGTAGAATGGGAAATTACATTTGCTATAATCAATCAGCCTGCTCTGAAAAATAGATTATTAAAAATGCCTTCATTTGATTACCTGGGTGAAAATATAAATGGAAAATAACAATTCTAAATGCAGTGTAAGTATTGATAATGTGATGACTAGGAGAACTGTATTTATTCCCAACATTAATAAATTTTTAAGTTTTATTAATGTCTACAATAATACAGGTTTGTTATATTAACCATGATTTACTTAGGCTTATCAGCATAATGACTCCAGGTTAAGCTAAAGGGACTGCTATTTTCTGAAATGAAAACAGAGACAAAAAAACAAAGAGAGGTATGTTTACTGAGATAACATACTAGGTGGGATGAGGAGGAAACCAAGTACATAAAAATGCTTATATGAAATGGTTCATTTAAAGGAATTGAGGTAATGTACTCAAGAAGGCAAGATCAGTTATATATTATTCTTTGGTTATGTACTTTCATTCTTAAGGGTCTTAACTTGATTTTAGCCTCACAGAGTTTAATTTTGTTTTCTTTCAGACAAAAAACTAGATCATCTTCTATGGAAAAATACATAAGAGTAGGAAAACATTGAGAGGAGTATCAGGAACCTAGTAGAATTCTTGGCTTTAAAAGAGCTCATACAAACCTGCAATAATAAACCAAAAGAATCACAAGTATCCAGATTGTATTTCACTGAAAGAAAAATTCCTGAAATGTAAGCCCTGGTCTGCGTTACCAAGTAAGGACCCAAGGTGCCAATATGTGCTGTTCAATCATTCATTACAGCTGTTGTATTATAGCCAGATAAGCCATCACTCAACAAACATAAAATAGGAAAATTAAAGATCATTAAGGAAGACCTTTTTGAAAGGTTATAATTGAGATTGAAATGTAAGCATATTTAAATCTGATAAAAAAAATTAAAAAAATTAAAAAAATTGTTTTAGCTTTCTGACTTCAAAAAGACATTCTTGTTAATTCAACAAATCCTTATTCACCACTAAATTACTTTGGTATATGTTTGGTCAGATGCTACATTTGCATGGGTATGCAAATATACTATGTAAACTCTTATTTGTTTCTAAAATGGATGCAAATTCCTATTTTCAGTTTATTAATGCAAATATATTTTTCCTTAAGTATAAGGACCACTGCAAACTACTTGTGTATATTTCAGAAGTCAATCTACATATATTTTGAATGAATAAATAATGAACGATTTCTATTTCCCATAACTTTATTGAGACTAAGAGAGAAAAAAATGCAAGAAAATGTTTTGGAGAGAGTGTGCAGGCTCTGTTATTAAATGTTTCCTTTAAGACATTTCCAAATCTGCCTCAAGTGATTTTTGTTGCCTACACTTGCATGTCTGTAAAAAGGATAATCATACTACCCTACAATAACAATAAGTTAAATTAATGGGAGTTGTCTAGATTTAATAGGCAGTGAAATAATTTACTAAGTTCCATTAAAGTTCTTACTTCTTTTCTTTTGTTGCACCTACCTTTAAAAAAAAATTGGTAGTTGTAGATGGACAGCGTGCCTTTATTTTGTTTGTTTATTTTTCGTATGTGGTGCTGAGGATTGAACCCAATGCTTCACACATGCTAGGCAAGAGTTCTACCACTGAGCTACAGTCCCAGTCCTGCACCTACCTTTTAAAAACACCTCTGCATCAAATTAGTCCAAACATTTCCACTCCTTCATCCCTGTGGGTGGAAGAGTGGAGATATACCATAAGGCCATGTAGGCAAAGATCACTAACTTCAGTTGTGTCCTCCTTCCTTTAGGAAGAAATGCAGGTCCCTTTTCAACTATCTTGCCTTTGCCCCTAAAGGTTTTCCAAACTCTGCTTTTCTTCTCAAATCCACACTTTCCTCCCTCTATCACCTTCACTCTCCAATGATCTGTCTTCTACTTTCATGAAAAAAAAAAAAATCAGAATTTTTAGGCACTAGGATTAAATAGCTTTATCCAATACTTACAAGTAAATATATACATCTGTAAGCATTTTTCAGCAGCATCAAGGGTCCTGAAGGCCAATTCATCTCAGGCCCAGTGATTTTGCTAGAACTCAGAGAAATCAAGAAAACTGCTATACTCATGGTTACAGCTTACAACAGTAAAATAGCAGACTGAAATCAGCACAGGGAAGGGGCCATGTGGTGAAACCCAGGAGAAACCAGACACGAGTTTCCAGGCATCCCCTCCCAGTGCAGTCACACAGCAATGATTTTAATTCTATCAGTAATAATTTATGACAACACATGAAAAATATTTTTAACTAAGCTTAATATCTAGTATTTTAATTGGGGGTTAGTCACATTAGCATGCAGCACCATGAGACTGATCTCAACTATTTAGATTCCAGCCCATTCCTCTCTCAGAGCAAAATCAGATGTTGGCCGTAAACCACTTTGTCATAATAAACTTATTCTCTCAAACTGGCAAAGTATGGCCCAAGGCACAGAGCATAAAAATACACTTGTATTAGACAGAATATTCTCAAAACTTATATGTTATCTCCCAGGACAGGCTGAGGGTCGGTCCCTCAGCCAGATAGGTCTATCCTTGGAATATGCAGGGTTGGATCAACTCAGGCCTGCTGAGTTCACCTTTCCCTGCTCATTCTCCTCTCCTGTTTTAGTTCCTCAGTTGTCACTTCTCTGTTTAATAGTTCTTCCAGTACCTAATCCCTTATTCCTATTCATGTACATTATTCTACCAGCCATTCTTCTACTCCTTCACCTTTCTATCAAATCTAAAAATGCTTAATCTGTCCTATTTAAAAAAATAATAATTGCAGAGATGTTTGGTTCTGCCAGGCTAAACTAGGCCCGTTCTTCCTACTCCAACTCCCTTTAACTAAAAAAGCTTGGGGAAAAAATAATAACAAACAAGCATAGGAGGTCTCTGAAAGTTGATGTAAGATGGTGGCTGCCAGGTACCTCAGGACTTGAGGCATGATGTGTCACTGAGTTCACTGGATATTTTTATTGTTTCCTACATATCCCTGAGTTGTGTATAGGGTCACAAAAGTTTCCAAGAAAAGCCTTTCCTTTAGTCATAGGTCTGAGAAAGGGTGGTCTAAAAACAGAAATCCGTTTACAGTAACATTTGGCCCACTCTAATCAAACACCAATGAAAAAAACTGTGCAAACACATAGACAGGACATTGTCAGGATTCAGCAAAACTGAACTTAAAGATGGAAGATGATCAGCCACGTAGAGATAGGTTTTAGGCTCCAATTCCCCTGCCAGGTGGTATCAACAAAATTGAGTATTGAGTTATTCTTTTGTGCCTTCCTGGAAGAAGCAGGCATTATCCCCTCTCCCCTTCCAGATGGTGTTAATGAGAACATGCACGGAGCTAATCTTCCATTCTCTGCTTAGGGAACCAGGTGGTGCTTTGCATCCTTTTGAGGGTGCAGGAAGGAGCTGAGTTTCCACCTACCAGGACAGCACAGTGACTTAATGAGGCAGCAGGAACAAGGTCCATCATCACTAAGCTTCACACCTAAACCTCTTTTGTTGCTAGAACCCAGTGAGGAGATTGTCTTCACCTCTAACTGACACTTCACCTCCTGCATCCTCTCTGGTGATAAGCAGAATAATATACCCCAAATATGTCCTCACATAATAATAACCCCTGGGAATATGTTACTTTCTATGACAAAAGAGAGGAGGCAAATGTAATTAAGATTGGGGATCTGGAGTTAGGGCCAAATCCTACATTATCCTGGTTGCCCACCTGAATAATGGAAACTAAGCACATGGGTTCTTAAAGCAGAGAATCTTTTTCATCTGAATAAGACAAAAGAAATGGCACCATAAGAAGGATTTGGCCTTCTGTTGTTGACTGAAAGATGGAGACAAGGCTCTGTGAACTAAGATATGTGGGAAACATCCATGAGCTACAAAAGTCAATTAACTAGTCTCTGGAAAGGAATGCGGCCTTGCTGACACACTGATTTTATCCCAGTGAGTCTGTTAAAATTTTGACCTATAGAACTCTAAGATAATTCATTTCTGTTGTTTTTAACCATTGAGTTGGTAGTTGTTAAATGAGCCCTAGATAATTAATACAGCTTTCCCAGTGGCTACAAAGACCAGAAATAATTCCGATACACAGGCAATATGACCTCCTCGCTTGCCCTGAAAAGGCACCAGTAAAGTCAAGGAGGAAGCTGAATTTTCAACCCACCAATCTGCAAGGAGACAATGTGGATTAGAACCCCAGGATATGGGGGGGAGGCAGTGGGTCAGCAAGGCCCACTGGAAGCTGAAATGGTCCTCATGCAAAACTCAATAATAGAGCCTGATACAAAGAAAAAGAAGATTAAATAAATTAAGAGCCTAAAAATATAATATCAAAAATGTTTACAACACAGTTAAAGATAAGATTCCCTGAAAAATTAGAGAGAGACTAATTTGAATTACAGTGTATTTCTCATATGAAATCATGGGGGCCAAAAGGAAGAAGCACAATACTTCTCAGTGCTTTAGAAAAGGAAGAATTCCTATATCTGGTGAATATCTCTCAGGAATAAAGGACAAGTGAAGACATACTCAGACAAAATGAAATGAAGATAATTTGTCGCTAGCATACCTACAATTGGAAGTATATAAATGAATTTGCCTAGAAAGCAAATGAAAACAAAATAAAATTTGAAATTCCAGAAATGAAAACATGCACACACACACACACACACACGAATAATACCACAAATGGGGAAAACAGGGGTAAATGAAGTGAACTATCCTACTTCTAGTGAATTTCATAAATAATATTCATTGACACAAAAATTATAAAACATTATAATATGGTATTTAATGTATGTAGAAGAATTACTTTAGAAAATTGCTTTTTATAGGAGTGAGGGTAAGGACACTTAATGGAAGTGTATACTTCACTCAAAAGGGAAAAATGTTGATAACAGTGCATTGAAAAGCTAAATATGTGTATCAATACCTAGAGCAATCCATAAAAAACTACAAAAGCCTATGTATTTCAAAGCAGTATAAATAAATCAAGATGAAATTCCTAAAAATGTTTAAGTAACCCATAAGAAGTTAAAGAGAGAGAGAAAGAGAGATGGAGAGAGAGAGGGGGGAAATGAAACAGAGGAATGGAAGACAGATAAGAGAAAAAGAAAATAAATTTAAAAATGACAGACTTAAGTCTAACATATAAATAATTATGTTAGATATAAATGGTCTAAATATAGTTAGTAAAAGACAGAGATGAACAAAGCAGATTTAAAAAAAAGATCCAATGATATATTGTCTGCAAAAAAGTTGCTTTGAAAACAACATAGGTAGGTTAAAAAGAAGAGGGTAGAAAAAGATTACCATGAACCTTAGTCTTATAAATCCACGAGAATCTACATAAATATCAAATAAAATGAACCTCAGAACAAAGAAAATTCCACAAAAAATGACATTATTTAATATAAAAGAATCTATTTCCCAGAAAGACAAAAGAATTGACAAAAATGCAGTCTCAAATCATATTAAGCAATAATTAAAGAGAATGAAAGAGAAAATAGAAAAATCCAAATTATAGTTGGGCATTTCAACATCTTTTTCTCAGCATGTAATAGAACTGGTAAATGAATATTAGCAAAAATATAAAAGATATAAACAAAAAGCCCAACTAACAAGGCCTAACTGGCATATATAAAACATTCTACCTGCACATCAACTGAAAGAAAAAAATTTAAGCTTTCATAGACATTCATCAATATAGAACATAACCTAGGCCATTAAATAAACCTTACTAAACAAAAAATAATCAGAATCATACAAAGTATATTCCCTATCCATCACGGAATTAAACAACCCAATAATGAACAACAGAAAATCTCCAAACATTTGAAAATTAAACAGAGAACTTCTAAATAATCCATAGGTCAGAGGTCTCAGGATTTTTAAAGTATATTGAATTATGTAAAAATGCAAATGCAAAATGTTAAAATGTGTGGTATGCAGATACAGTAATTTACTTTTTGTAAATTTTGTGAATACTAAATTCTTAGAAGACAGGAAATCATAATAAATATCTTAGTTCCTACCTCAAGAAACTAGAAAAAGCAGCCGAGCATGGTGGCACAAACCTATAATCCCAGTGCTTAGGAGGTTGAGGCAGGAGGATTGCAAGTTCAAAGCCAGCCTCAGCAAAAGAGAGGTACTAAGTAATTCAATGAGACCCTGTCTTTAAATAAAATACAAAATAGCACTGGGGATGTGACTCAGTGGTTGAGTGTCCCTGAGTTCAATCCCTAGTACCCCTAAAAATAAAAAAGAAACTAGAAAAAGCAGAGAAAATTAAATCCAAGGCAAGCAGAAGGAAGGAAATTAGGTCAGAAATCAGTGAAATTGAAAACAGGACCAATAGAGAATATTAATAAAATGACCACAACAACAACAACAAAACTATTTCTTTATAAAATTCACACACCTCTAGCATCATTAACAAAAACAAAAAGAGGAATGAAGCGCCAATAGAAGAGGTGAAATGGGATCATACTACAGATCTTCCATCATGGAAAGAATAGTAAGAATATGATGAACAAACTTGCACTTGTAAGTTCAATAACAGAAGAAATGGGTCAAGGCTTTGAAAAACACAATTTATTGAGACTCAACCAAGATGAAATAGTCTGAAAACCCCTATACATTTTTTTTTAATTGAACTTATAATAAAAACTTAAAAAGAAATCTTCAAGTCTGGATGGTCTCTGCACAGAGTTCTGCCATCCACTGAAAGAATTAACAAAAATTTTACAAAACCCTTTCTATATGATAAATAGAAAGACTTCCCAAGTCATTTTATAGGACAATGATTACACATGACTGAAACTGCACAAACAGAAAACTTCAGACCATAATCTCTCGTTAACTTAGATCCAAAATTCCTCAACACAAGTATTAACAAATCCAGTCCCACAAGGTATAAAAAATATATCATAGCCAAATGAGGCTTATTTCAGTTCTGATGATTCACTCAATATTTAAATACCAATCAATATAATTCACCATACAACAGGCTAAAGAAGAAAAAAATATATGATCACATCAATTGACAGAGAAAAGACATTTGAGAAAACCTGACCCCCTATTCGTGATTTTAAAACAATTGAAAAATCTTTTGGCAAACCAGTAATATAGGAAAATTTCCAAAACTTGATTATTTAAAAAAAATTTTTTCCCAAATACCTAGAGCCTACCTTATATTTGGAGAGAGATTAAATATTTTCTAAGATGGAGAATATATTTAATATAACACTAAAAGTTAAAGTCAATATAATAATGGGAGAAAAACTAATGAAAAATGCAGATTGGAAATGTTGAAAACATATTGTCTGTGTTTGCAAATTGACCCTGTTGACTACACTGGAAAAACTCAAGGAATCAACCAAAAAAACCTCATCAAACTAACAACTAAATTCAACAAAGTTGAATACAAGATCAATACAGGACTACTAATTACACTTCTTTATACAGTCATCCCCTGGTAAATATGTTAACTAGTTCATTCTCTATTTTTACCTTTATGTCTACTTCAATTTCTATCAAAATCACAGCATAGATTTTGGTAGAAACATAAGTTTATTTTAAAATTTATATGGAAAGGCATTCATCCACGAATATAGGAAACCTGAAGAAAAATAAAATGGGAGAAATCACTCTACCTAATAATAAGGCTAACTATAATTTACTAAGCCACTTTGATATTTATATAGGAATAGACACAGATATTAATAAAACTGGTTGGGAAAACCCAAAAGTAGTTCTACAAAAATACATCCAACAGATCTCTGACAATGATACAAAACCATTTCAGTGGAGACAGGATTGACCTGTCAACAAATATTGCTGTGGGAAGTGAATTTGCATAATCTAAAAAATGAACCTTGATCTACACTTCACATCCTGTATAAAAATCAACTGAAAATACACCGAAGTTAAATGTAAAAATAGAATACCTTTGTTAGTAAAATGTTTTAGACTCAACACCGAAAGCATGATTCATAAAGGAATATCTGATAAATTGAATTTCATCAAAAAAACTTTAGTTTAGAAATAGCTTGGTATGAGAATGAAAACAAAAGCTAGTGACTGGGACATAGTGTTTCTCAAGCACATATCTCACAAAGGACTAGTATCTAGAATATATAAAGAACTTTCAAAGCTAGATATTTTTTTAAAAGTGGGCAAAAGTCATAAACAAACATTCACCAAAGTGGGTGTAGAGGTGAATACAGATGTCGGAAGAACCCATGAAAGGTGTTCAACATCATCTGCCATTAAAGAAATTCAAATTAAGACCATAATATACTCTACACATCTATTTGCATCATTAAACTTAAATATAGTCACACAAGCTGGCAAGGATGAAAAGAAACTGAATCACTCATATATTAGTGATAAGAATATAAACTGAAACAAGCATACTGAAAAGCAGTCAATAGCTTTTTATGAAAGTAAGCCTGCCACTATCATATGACCCAGCAATTCCATTGTTGGACATGTATCACAGATAAATGAAAATTAAATTTCACAGAGAAACTTGTACATAAATATTTATAGCAACTTAATTTGTAATAGGAAAAATGTGAAAAAACCTCAGTCCTTACATAAGCATGGATGAATGCTTATGTAAACAGTGGTACATTCCAACAATGAACTACTAATCAGCAATGAAAAAGTGTGAACTATTTACATACATCCAACCTGGATGAATCTCCAGGGCACCGGTTTTGTGAAAAAAGGGTCAATCCCAAAAGATTCCACAATGCATGATCCTGTTTATATTACATGATCAAAATGAAAAAAAATTATAGACATAGATAGTATTTAGTGATTGTCAGGTATGGTGGTGTGGAACTTGGGAGTGGCTATAAAAGGGCAACATGAAAGATCCCTGTCATGGTACAGTTGTTTTATATCTTAACAATATCAAAATCCTGACTATGATATTGTAATATAGTTTTTTCATATGTAATCACTGGCAGAAATTATACTTCTTTATACAGTCATCCCCTGGTAAATATGTTAACATAGGAGCACATAGGATCTATCTGATTTATTTTGTACAACTGCATTCAAATCTAGTTTTCTCAAATAAAGAGTTTGGTTAAAAAGTAACAATTATAAAACAAATCCTAATTAATCTCATATTTTCCTCTAGTTGCAGTAGGGAGTGCACCGTTGTTATCATACTCTCAAATTTCTTTCACCCTTTGACCCATATCTGTCAAGCTGTTAACTCTACTAACTCAGTGAAACCTTTCTAACACTCACAGTAAC
The DNA here is from genome assembly GCF_902686445.1 of Sciurus carolinensis. Taxonomy (NCBI): domain Eukaryota; kingdom Metazoa; phylum Chordata; class Mammalia; order Rodentia; family Sciuridae; genus Sciurus; species Sciurus carolinensis. Next base: position 74,591,219 of record NC_062213.1, on the reverse strand, counting down.
TTTTATTTGCCAAAATCGAAGACAGGTATCAGTCCTGAATTTTCGGGAGCCTCCACTACATTGGGGGCCACTTGCAATGAAAACTTTCCTGTCTTTGAGAGTTTTGACGTTGCAGTTTATCTCTTTTTCTGGGCAATTCTTTTAGGGTACCTTTTCTTCTTCTTGCCTTTTTAAATCTTCACATTCCACAAGGTTCCAATCTTTTGGCATTGTTTTTCTCAGATTCTATGTGATTCATGAATGACTTCACTTATACCCAGTGACTTCTATTACTATTTCCAGATTGGTGCCTCTCAAATTTGTGTATTTCCCATGAGTCTGATAAGCTGTCTAGTAGACATTTCCCCTGTCTCTCTGCATCTCAGCTGTAGCATGTCTCTCCTGGTCTTATCCTCTTCTTTTTTATATCCCACTTTCCAATGCTCTCTTAAATCCAATCACCCCTAACTCAGAAATTTAGTTTCTACAAGCCGTTACCTGTTAGTCACATCTACCTAAAATCAATCCACATCTTAGGTATGGTTTAACTCCCTGGAACTTCTGGAATCAATACCTGCCTTTCATTTACCACTGCTGCCATTCTTTCAGGTCTCCATGTCTACTGCCTGGGTCATTCCATAGTGTCTTTTAAAAATCACGATAGAATCAATCAGGTTTTCTCAATTTCTTCCTATATGCAACCAATCACTTCACAAAACACAAATTTAATCACATCATACTATTGTCTCAATTCAATGATTTCTCATTGTTTCCAACAAATTTCATTTCTTAAGTCAGTGTTTGAAACTCATTGCAATGTATATCCTGATGTTTTCCCCAATCTCAGCATCTAGCACTATCTCCCATCCTGTGCTTGAGTCCTATGAAGTATCAGTATATCATTTCTATGTTCAAACCTTTATTTGTGGTCTTTCCCTCTCATACATGCATTTCCTTCTTCATTTAGAAATTCCTTTTTAACCTACAGTACAGCTCAGATATCATCTTTCTGAAGAAACTTCCCAGTCTTTTGATGTTCTTCCTCTCTATTTTTAGTACACTGTTGTATTTATTTTCCTAGGTTGAAGTAACAAAGTATATTGTCTCACAGTTCTGGAGACTAGAAATCCATAATCAGTATGTCACCAAGACCTTGCCATCTTTGCTACAGTGGGAATCCTTCCTTCCCCTCCTCATCTCTGGGTATTATAGGAGTCTTTGGTGTTCCTTGGCTCAAAGATGCTTCACTCAACTCTGCTTCCATCGCCCCTTGGACTTCTCCCTTATGTGTGAGAATCTAAAATCCCTTCCTCTTATAAGAATACCAGTTAAATAGGGTTTAGGGTCCACTATAATCCAGCATTCTTCATCTTGATTACATCTGCAAAAACAATGTTTCCAAATAATTCACCTTCATAATTCCTGAGTAGACGTGCATTTTGGGGGAGTACTGTTTATCCCAGTATATCTGCTAGTATATCTTATATGTAATTTATCACAGTTCAATTATTATCCTGTCCCTCTTAAAGTATGAACTAAATAAATGCTGAGTTCCTAAGTGACTAAAGCTACAACAGCTATTCATCATTTCTGTTATTCCCGGATTTTGTCTCATAAATAAGATGTTTGACTGCAAAATAAGGTGTTCCATTGTATTGACACACTGCCACTAAATTGAAGGCCCACTAATCCATGCAAGTGTGAGTCAGAGAAGGAGTGTTATATTCAGGAAATACATTTTTGTTACAAGTCATGGAAGCTTCAGAAATGTGTAATAAAGGAAACAACAATGAAATTTTGAGAGCTCTTCTTTGCTAACACCCAGACCACAGGACCAACTCTTAGCTTCCGTCTCAGAGCACCTCCATTTCTGCCCTCCTCCTTGGGAAATGTTAAATCAGTTTGAAGCAATGCTTCAATCCATTTCTACCCAGGATCGTACTTCTTTACAGGATCTTTGCTTTTCTAGCCCACAGAACCTAGACTGGTTCTCACTCTTCATATCCTCCTTCCACATCTGCCCAGAGCGACTCACAAATGCCTAGCTGCTGTACTGCCCACTGTGTTAGGCCATGATGATGGTCCTCCTGATGATGAATTTTGGTACTGTCCTTTGGCTCCAATGTGATACCCATGCATACAGAAACTTGAGCTGCCATCTTGCCAGACTATAGTCTTTGAGAAGAGTTAAGACCTCAGAGCTTGAATCCCAGAAAACAGCTCTTCACTGACTTCTCTTCTCTAGTAGTTCAGGGCTCACACATGGATAATTTTTAAATCACATCTTTCACACCATGGACCCATGAAGTACTCCTCTATATATGGAGTAGCTGGGTCCACCTGACCTCTAGGAAACTTTTTATTTAGTATAGTATTATAGCAGAAAGTAAAAGTGTAATTGAATCAGGTAACATGTACCCATTCAATACTGAGTTGTTATCACCTTGATGACTGTCTGGCATCATTCATGTTTACACATATGCACACTTTTACATTTTATACATACATAATTTTATCTACTTGAAAGGTTGTAAATATTTTGTGACTTATTTTATGAATTATAGGTAACTATAGCTTATCATGTGAATTTCCCCCAAAATTCACAGAATTTGGTGGAACTGGGGAAGTTTTACCTTAATGATTAGTCTGCCTATGTGTTTGATGCCTTCTTCCTCTTCTCTGCAGATCTCAATTATGTAAACTGAAAACCAAACATGTTATTTGGCAAAATTTGGTTTCCATTTAAACTGTTTCCTCCTATGATTACATATGAATTAATGTTTTATATTACCCACTAAAACATATTGACATAACTTCCAGGTCACCAAGCTGTGCAGTCAGCCTGCTGGTCCCTGCTGATAAGCAGAAGCAGAGCAGAAGAATGGTCAAGTGGTGGCCTGGGCAGGTTGGAGCAGCAGAGGTAAGCAAGGCTGGTGGTACGGCGCCTGCCACAGCACTGGGTTGAACCAGAGCAAGTTACCTGTCACCCCATGAGGCCAGGCCTGCGCACAGTGTGGTGGCCTGTTACATAATCCTGCTCTACACAGTGCCGCCATTCTGGAACCTTAAGCTACAAGATCTGCTAACCACAGCCTGTTGGGAAGCTACAACTGCAGATGAGTGGTGAGACAATGGAAATGGGACAGACCTGAATGGAAGTTTGCACTCAAGAGTTAACCAGTAACATTAGTACTTTTGCAAACCCTAATTAGCATAATTTGGGGGCCAATAGCATTGGTTCTTTTTTCAAACCCAGATTAGCATAAGTTTGAACCAACAGTGTTGGCCCAAGTGTTAAATAAAGTGCTAGACTAATACACTCACATGGATAAGCTGCTATCGGGTCCCTTCTTGCACTGAAAGATTTTTGTTCCTGTTTCTATTCTTCAGTAAATCCCACTCTTAAACTCATTCATCCTCATCTGTGAATTTCATTGTTCGAATTCATGTGACAAAAACCCAGAAAGAAGAAATTGAGGTGAGGGACTGGGGTCTGCTGCAACATTGGAGGGTGTGGCCTGCCATTAAGAGCTGCAACACTTTTGGGCTTAGAGGCCTGCAACTTCTGCAGACCCCACCTGCCAGCAGAAGCAGAGAAACTCTGGTTTCCATATTAGGAAAAATATCAACAGCTAAAAAGTATGAATTTTGGTGGAGTAGGGATATATATGTTTTATATAAAATGCTGATAGTTACTGAAAGATACATAATCATGCAGGTCAATTTGTAGTGAATGTGAGTGTATAGAGAAGAAAAATATTTTCAGGTTTATTACAAGGAAGTTCACAGTGTTTTCACATCTTTATTGAAACATGAAATTAAGCCTAGTTATTAATACTATTATTATTTTTAGGAATATTGTTTGCTATGAATAAAAAATATCTGTGCTTCCTTTTCTGGGATACACGAGATAAGTTATTTTGGGACATTAGAGTGGAATATTTTAATTTTGTTTTTTGATAATTAAAAAAAGAACATGGCACATCAGGGATAAGTGGAAAAGCAGGAGAAAATAAAATTAAAACTTGAAACATTTTGCTGTAGTCCCACCCAAGGTCATGTCTCAGTACAAGTATGTATTAATACCACAGTAGAATAGAAATAAGGTAAGGATATAGGGTGATAAAAACCCACTTAATTTCACAGGGCTTGAACCTTACCAAATTAAATCAGTTTCATTCACTTCAGGAAACTTCTTAATGCTAAATAATAGTTTTAAGAATGTAAAAGGCAAAGAAATTTAACATTTACTCATGCATTTTATATCCCAATCATGAATATAGCTTCTATTATTTTCGAATAGGTAAGAGGTGAAAAAAACAGATAACGAAAGAAATAGCAGTGAAAAAGCCAAGAGATACATTCCTATATCAAAAGAATGACTTTATAAGAAATAAAAAAACCTGAGAATGAGTGAGAAGCAATGAAAAGAGCCTTCATTCTGAACCCCCGCTGAGGCCAAGGTTCTGGATAATCCAATGCTTGTTAGTAAGTGATCAGTGCTGCTGATCTTTAGTTTCATTTTCTTTTTCTTCAGGTTTTATCTAGAACTTAGCCTTTTACTTTATTAACTACTGAGATTCATTAATTACTTAGCCTATTACTGGATATTGGCTGTATAAATACCAACTGACTACATGTTCTCTATAGTTTGCCTTGGCTGCCAAGACTATGAAAACTCTAAGGTATATTTAACTTCATTTTTATCACCATCGAAAATCACTTTTAAAAATGTATTTTGCTCCATTGACATCTGAACTTCAGGTTAGTCTCTTCTGGAAAAAAGCTTTTGGTCTAAGTGAAAATCACAGTGATTGCACATGGAACTAGATACATATCTACTATTATCCAGTGTATTGTGTTAGATGATTTAACCAGTTAAAAAATATATCTGTAACCAAATAGGTGATGGGTACAAGGTCAATTATTGATAAATAATCCATGCTTTTTTAAAATGATGATACAGTAAAATCTTTTTTTTGAAGGCATTTAAAAATAGAAAAGATTCTTATTGTTTGAAATAGAATTAGATTTAAATGCAAAGGTATAGATTAGTCAGTATGGTTGCTACATTATTAAGGTACATTTGGGGCCAAGATTTCAACTACCCTAAAGACACATACATTGTATTTGCATAGCAGGCAGTAGAACTCATCGTTGGACTTTATAAAGTAACTGACATGGGGCAGATGGGATTTTTGTACCTTATGAGTACATTCTTCAAAAGCACTACTTTTAAAAAATTGTGTAGTCATGTATGAAATTTTTAGTTGTTTAGACTAATGAGTAGATCTTGGAGCAGAGTTTTTGAAACTGTAGATTGATTGCAACCTAATTGGGTAAATAAAATCAAGGCAGAAGGCACTAACTAGTACTCTTATCAGTACATAGAGTGTAATGTTATTCCTTTGGGGAAAAAATGACAAAAATAACCAAATCAGTAGCTAAGGTAATCACTGTAAATACACACAAAAAGAAAACAAATGGACACAAAGTGAGTCTTTGAAACAGATATTAACATTTCATAGAAATCTGCTTCAGAGGACATTGTGTAAATAAATGTTACAACATAAAATTTATGTGATTTTGAAAGAAAATAAAGTTTACTAAAATTGACCACAGTGTAGACAAAAAAATTAACAGACCATTATCCATGAAAGAATAATAGGAATGATTAAAGAAATACCTATCAGAAGGATATAGGGAATGGTTTGTTGGAATTCACACTGGCAAAATGCAGAACAATATGAGCAGCAAAATAGTAATGATGGTGATGAATGAAACATTGGGAAAAAATGGATCCATGAGTTCATAGTAATATATATAGGATAGGTATTTGTGTAATGGGGAAGGGGATAATCCTTTTCTGAAGGATAATAACAAATTTAGAAGGATTAAAAGAGTATCAGTTTTGCAATATGTGTAACCAGTTTAAGATAGCATTATTGACAAATAATAAAATCACTAGGTGAAATTGTGTTAGGACCAGAACATTTATATTACCTCAAAATAACCCCCTACAGAACACCTCTTCATTATGGAGAGAAAAGTACACCATGGAAAGATCTGGTACTCATCATCTTGAACAGATGATCAAACTTAACCTCACAATAATGGGACAGACTAACTCCATTTTCTAATAGGAGGTACATGTAGCTGCCTCTGTGGGTTTGGCACAGCTTTTGACCCCAGGTGTCTCAAGGTATATGATGAAGGGTAGGGAGGACAATGAAATATCCAGCTTCCAAGCAAACTTCCTTCAAAGATTGGACTCAGCTTCTATACAATGGAAAAATGAGTTTAAAATGAGAACATAGGATTGATCTAAGAATTAAAAACATGCATGGAACCTGGTAATTTCAAACTCCTCACAGGTATGTCATTTGAGCTACTTTGTAAATTAATGCTTACATGCACTGTAAGTTGACACTGATACCTTGCTTGGCATCTAGATTCAAATGGCACATGTGTTTCCACTCCTTCCAGTCCTCTGTTTAATTTTTTTAAGTTTTCTGTGTCTTCTGGCTGACAAAGAATGGAAGGAGACCCAGTCAAACTGTATTGTTTGGGGAAAGTCTCTGTAATAATGTTTAATTGAAGCATCATACATGGAGCATTTAGTATGCCACCTGACACATAGAAGAAGCTGAAAAAACAATTTTACACCTCTAACAACTGACTGTATCTCTTTTTGCTAATATTTTATCTTACTTCTAAAGAATTATCTTGCATATTTTCATAAGTACTCCAGGAAAAACTGAGTGAATAAAAATGTCTCTTCTTGGGAGAAGTTAGTCATTTTAGAAAGAGAAATTTCTTATTAACACGATGGTGGAATTATCCAACAACAGGATATAAGAATAAATTCATCTTTCTGGCTCTTTTTCTTTCTCTGATGTAGGAATAGTTAAAAAAGAAGAAAATATATAGAAGACCAAAAATAGAAAGGACCGTATGTGTCTTTGCTAGAATAGTCTCCTGTGACTCTATGCAGAGCAGGATGACAATTGCCAGTTGCTCTCTTCTCTGTGTTCCCACAGTACTGTGTACATAACCTTATTACAGCATTTATTTCCTTTGCATTATAATGACCTATTTACTTGTTGGCCTTCACTGGCCTATGAGCTTCCTGAAGGCAGGAAGCCTGTTTTATGCATGGTTTTTGCCAGAACCCAGAGTGATGGCAATAACTCTCCATACAATAGATACCAACTGCCTTTGTTCTTCTCTCTACTTCTCCCCCCAGTTTCTGCCTTTCTTCTTTCTCTGCCTTAGATCTATTTATATCTTCAAGGTCCTAGGAGACCACTGTTATTAAAGATAGATGTCTCTTTAATATGATTTTTTAACTTTTCAATCTTCTATGATTCTATAGAAGAAATTGTTCACAATATGTCTACTTTATATTTACCAAGTTATGCCACCTTTAAACATTTACTACTGCACACAAAGGGTCTCAGTCATTAAAGACTGATGTTCTTTGTCAGGAGGGACAATAAATCATGGCTTTCCAGGTCTGTGATATTTTGTAAGTTGCACACTGGAGCACACAAGCTGTGTTCAATGCTGAGTCATTGAAATTTGATTTTTAATTTTCAAGTAATAATAATGTTCTGAGATTTTCAAATGTTCATGTGAATAATTGAATACTTCTTTGATTGCTTTAGAGAGCTGTCTATGTATCCCTGAAGGGTCAGATGTGCATAACCCTTTAGAGGAATCTCTCTGCCTCTTATGGAGGGATGATTTTGAGAGGCAGAATTATTTGTCAGGACAAAGATACAATGCAAACTTATCTTGTGTGTGCAAGGATTATAATCAAAATGCATTAGTTGAATTGATGTTTCTGTCCCATTTAGTCTCATACAAAATTATGCAGACTTGATTTTCTTTCTTTCAGAGAAGTTAGAAAATGCTAAATTTAAGTCAATTTTCTCTTGAATCTTTTTCAAGTTATTTTTATATATCATTGATTTTTCTTTCTGTTTTAGAGCTAAGACATGGAGAACATATAGATACCCAGCAACCCTTACAAAGGGCTCTGAAAACATTTGCTTTCTAAAACATTTATAGATGCTTTAATAAAAAGAGACATTTGGAAGATTACAATTCTTCTAAAATGCCCTACTTTTTCCTCTGCTGTACCTTAAAATGTCTATCATTTTGAAAGATCAAAGATTGGTGTTCAGAAAGATTTCAGAATAGCATAAAACACACAAATGGAAAGTCCACTTCTATGAAGCAAATGTTTAATTGCTAAAAACTAGATGTTTTAATGAAAATGTTTATAAAAATATTATATATCTGAGTTATACACTTGAAAGCATTATTAATTGCTTATGAAGAGCTAAAGTTCAATTCTTTCATATTTCTGCAAGTCGAACAATTTCTTTCTATGTATAACATAAGCACTGATTTTCATTCTAAGTTCACACTTAGATTAACCTTTTGGACTTTCCCTGTTAAGTGTTTCTAAAAATTCAGAGTGGATGAACCTATATTATGATCACAATATACAGAAAACAGAATGTGCTATAACCTCACAAGTACCACATGTTATATTTAGGGAGAACTCCCAAAATGAAAAAAATTTACATATGTATTTTATAGAAAAGTCAAAAGAAGAATGCAATACTTTATTTTTTTGCATGTGTTTGAAAGTTATTTCTCTATGTATTTAATCATCCTGGGTGACATTTTTTATATTTGCACATATTGATACAAAATTATATACCCCACATACCATACATGATAAACCACATTAATTTGACATATATTGGTGGATGAAGTAATTATTATTAGTCAATTCACTCTACAAAGAAAATATCTACATGTTAAGACAAGAGATTTATAATTGGCAAGAGTACATTATTAAAAGCTTCCTTTAATATTCTTGACCACTAAGTCCCCACCACATGTTGTATATAGAAGGTTAGAATGACACATTCTCCCCAGGAATCTGAAGTCTATATAAAGCAATTTTGCTATAAACAATGCTAATTGTTACACATGCATATGTCCTTCCTATCACAAAGATTTGTGCAGTATCATAAGACTCATACTACCTGGAACTATCATCTTAGTTGCTGGAAATTTAATTTTCATTTAAGGAATCATGCCCAAAGGCCAATATTAGAATGTTCGTGTTTCCTGGTGCACAAAGATTATAGGAGAGGGCTAAGGAATCCGGCACACGTGATGTGGGAAACCAAGTGGACATATGGAATCAGAGCCAATTTTCCCCATCTGTGGACCTCAGATCTCAGTTGTATCAAAATAATCCTAAAGCCTCTGCAAATCTCAAGAAGAACCACACACTGTCCATAGCTGAATAAATAGTGTATATATACACTCATTAGTATAGAAATACTATGTGGTTAACAAAAATCAACTTTTAAAATAATGCTACTGAATTCATAGCATTTCTTAAGTTTTATGAATTTCTAAAAATACATTTAAATTGATGTGAATGTATACAAAAGCTTTGTTATGAAAGAAAAGTCCTCATACACATAAAGATTAGGAAGTCTTGATCTAGGCCTAAATAAAAAATTCCCAGGACCAGTCTTTTAGAAAAAATACGGAATCTAGTGCTAAACAACACAACATAGGCCTACTTGACACTGGTTAAAATACTACTTTCCTTTTTTTTTTTTTTAATTGTCCTCCATCCAGTTGAACTATTGATATTGAAAGGAAGCACATATATTTTGACCTTCACTTGAGTTAAAAATTTTATTAGACCATTTCAAAGCAAAAATCTAATCTCCAGTAACTTGCAGTTCTTTGTGTTAGTAAAGCCAAAAAGACTTGGGGCAGACTAGCAGAAACACCCAATCTTCCTTTCAGTTAAAACTGTTGAGTGAAGACTCTGGCTATCCTGATGGGCAACTACATTGATCAAGTAAATAAAGTTGTGCAACAAAAATCTTAGAGTTTTCAAATCCTAAGAGGTAAGTAAAGTATATGGTAGGGAAACAAGACCCAGTTACATGAGTCCTAAGAGTTTAATAAAAATTTATCCAGGTAATGAGTAATTGGGAAAAACAACATCAAATACCCAATTGAAAATAAATTCTGTTAGTTTAGAATAATCATGGGTTATTTTCAAACCTGTGGTAAAAATATACAACCAACAACATTGTGTCAGTGGTCTTCTAGGAAATGAAAAGAAGAACTCTACACTTGGGACAGTCTAAACTTGAGTTAAGATAACAGTTGCAGGAAATGAATTAGTAAGTGGAATTGATAATTAGTTGAGGAGTAAGAATTGAGAGTATAAGGTGATGGCAGAACATATACCACTCTCAATGAATTTAGAAATATGCTGATCTTCCTCCAGGGCATGTAATGGAAGCTCGAGCATTTTGTTTGAATATTAAAGTAAAGGGTGGAAGATTGAAAATATGTGAGTTAAAAATGCAATATGCAATTTGCTGTAATACATTACATGATGAGAAAAGGATATATCCTTGTGGAACCAGGGAGTGGGTAGCAGGGCAGAGCAAGTGGGTGAAGGGACCCAATAGACCAGGGACAAATGAAGGTTCAGGTGCACAAAGTTGAGGAAAAGGTTAAATCTGATTTGTGTTTGACCTCCTCCAAAATTAAACCCAAAATATCATCTGAAAGTTATAGCAAAACTGTTTTTCATAGAATTATTATTATCATTATTATTTTTGCCATCTGTGGTGAAAAAAGGACTTGGATTATGGGTTAGTCAGATTTCTGTTACTGTAAAAAAATTACCAAAGATAATAAACTTAAAAAGAGGAAAGGTTTATTTTAACTCACAGTTTTAGAAGTTTCAGTCCAAGGTCAGTGTGTCCTGTTGCTTTTATCCTGTGGCAAGTTAGTACAACTTGGCAGGAAGGTGCATGACCGATCAAAGTGATTCATCTCATGGTGAGATGCAAAGGGGAGAAAAAGATACTGGGGGTCCTATTATCTCCTCAAAGTGAATGCCCCCAATGATTGAAGTCCTCCCCTTAAGCTCTACATCTTAAAGGTTTTACTACTTCCCATTGGCACCTAGCCCTTGATAGGTAAGCTTTTGAAGGACATTTAAGATTCAAGGTAAAGAAGAGTCTTATATGGGATAGAATGTCTAATGAACAAATGACCTTTGGCAAGTATTCCAGTTACTCCCTTCCCTGAAGGTCAAGGGATATGTTAATAGCAAGAATAATTAGGAAATCATTTTATTCATTCTTACCTTAATTGAATCTTTGTTCTAACAAGATCAAATTTAAACATGGCCTGTGCTTTTCAAATGAAAATTAAAGTGCATAATACTTGTCTCTAAATATAAACAAAATTTAAAGAAACAGAAATTTGTATTTTGACAGCTATGTTTATAAGAAATTATGCTCTTATTCAAAACACCAAAAGGACATATGTATGCATCTACCAAATTTTATTACATTTGTAAATAGAATTGGAGTTTTTAAAAGAATATAATCTGTAATTAGTGAATAATACAACTAGGAGATGCATGTGTAGAACAAATATCAAGGTGTGATTTGTTAGAGCCTAAGGGTGTTTTTTAACTAAAATCTCTTAACATGGGACACATTTTATCATTATTGTAGTGGATCACTATGGAAATAGGGTTAGCACAATTAAAAATGTACAAGACTTATCTGGAAACTCTTGCCTGAAACACTTGACTGCATCAAGTACTTAAAGCTTAGTGTTAATTTAGGAATATTTTTCATATTTTACAAAGATGTGTTTGATAATGTCAACTAATTAAATTTTCAAGGAATGCTCAGATATATTTGATGTTAAAAACTGCATTTGTTATAAATGGAATCAGTCCACATATGGTCATATCTCAGTCCCCTTCTCCATGTCATTCTATCTCTGGGTCAAAAGAGGTGTTTTCCTTCAAGTTCCTGTGTCACTGCTGTGTCTCTCTGCCTGCTCTAAACCTCGTACATACTGATGAACACAAAATACAGGCATATTTCTCATTATGCAAGCAGACTCCCACATACAAATTCTAAAGGAAAGCACAGAACAGCTGCATTCCACTTTTTTTTTTTGGCATGAATAGGGTCTTTAATATCAATACTGAAATGGAAGTGATTAGTACTATTTACTGAATTTTAAAGCACCTTAGGATGTTCAGCCAGACAGTTTATTTGATTGGCTGAACATGCGGACACCTCATTTTGGGAAAAATATGTTGGCACAGGCAAAGAAACAGTTATCTGGCTGCTTCACAGGCATTTTCAGAGGATTTGAGCTGGTATTTTGGCTTTTAAAATTATACTCTTATAAAGAATAACATGCTCTTTCTAGCATTATGTGGTTGTCTTTACCTAAGCACACTTCTTAACTCTAAAATTAGGAGTATTGAGTATGATTGTTTAGATTTGACTCAGCTTACAAAAAGCTTTTACTTCTGATGCTCTGAGATATCACATCCAGTGTAGAAATTATCCATTTAGGTGGTAGAAAATTGATAAAATATACACTGCATTCTAGTACTCCTATGTAATACAGTGACCTGATTCAATTCTCATGGTAAATGCTTATTGGTAAACTTCTTGCTTTAAGGGATCATATATTCTTTTCATTTCTTTCTTTCTTTTCATAAGACTTGTATTTAGCATTGGTCTGTACAATCACTTACCTGGTTTCTAGCAATCTAAAAAAATAACCCACAAGCCCGTGTTCATAAGAATGCTATCATGAACAACTAATGGTAAGGAAATTGTTTTTAATTCACTAAGCTCAAAGTATGGCCTGTCGTTTATATTTTGAATGTCCCCCAAAGGTCTATGTTTCAAAGACTTTTTCCCCAGTGTGGTACCCTTGGGAAGTGGTAAAATGTTTAAGAGACCAGATCTTGTAGGAAGGTGTTGGGTCATTGGGGACATGATATTGAAGGGGACTGTGGAATCCTGGTTTCTTCCTATTTTTCTTTTTCTCCCTGTTTTGTGATATAAGTGTTTTTGCTCTACCACATGCTCCTGTCAAGATGTGCTGCCTTGCCACAGGCCCAAAAGCAATGGGATCAACTGATTATGGACTAGAACCTCTAAAACTGTGAGAAAAATGAGTATTTTCTCTGTATAAATTAATTCTTACCTTTATTTTGTTGTAGTGATGAAAAGGAAATGGAGGATACAAGCCATTAAATAAAAAATGACAACGTTAGAACAGCATGCAAAGAAAAAATATTTGTGTATATGTGGACTAAAAATCAATTAGAGAAAAATATTAATAAGCACAACAAATCAAATCATTGGAACACCAAAAAGTCATAGATCCAATTAGTAAAAATCTAATCATTTCTGGATTTAAATTGGATTCATTTACCCAGAGCATCATTTAAAAATTAGGTAGACCTAAAATACTGACTTTTAAAAATGTACATATTGCTAAGGATTTAGAAATTGTAAATTAAAAATATGGAAGAGATAAATTGATAATTTTTTGTTAGTTGCTAGGCAAGATGCCACGGAGAGTTCACATATATGTAACCTATTCCAAAGACACAGCTATGATAAAAATACAAAAAAAGGAAGAAAGAAAAAAGAAAAGAAAAAAACAACAATTATGGCAACTCTCACATCTACTCATAGGAGACTCAGAATCTTTGTTCTATCCAAGCTTTCAAACTATTAAGTGAAACTCACCCACAGTAAGAGTTGGAAATAAATCTACTTTACCAATTCAAATGTTAATCTTACCTGAAAACACCCTCATAAACACACCTAGAATAATGTTTGACCAAATATTTGGGCAACCTGTGGCCCAGTCAAGCTGATATATAAAATTAACAATGAGGAATGAAGGATGGTAAACTACCACCAATCTTACAGAAGAAGATGGATTAAAAATACAGTATAAAAACTAATTACATGACCTAGAAGAAACTATTGCCTAGAAGACACAAGCTAGATGAGCCGAATCAGTTTCTTTGGTAAATTGTATAAAAAGTTTGCCTTCATACCCAAACCAAACCCAAGACATCATAATGAAAGGAAACAAAATATTGATAACCTTATGAATAAAAACACAAAAAATGTGCCCACACAAATACAAACAAAACTAAAGAAATATAAAAGGAATTATACATGTGGTCAAGGCGGGAGTATATCAAATTTGCAATGTGGATTTAACATTCAAAATCAAATACTGTAACCTATCAATAAAATAAGAAATGGTATCACGTTATTATCTCAATAGATCTGGAAAAGCATTCAACACAATACAACAATTTTAATGATAAAAAGCATATAAGAAAGTACTTCAAACTGATTAAGGAAATCTACATACACCACAGGTAACACATCCAGTGATGAGAAACAAAAGAGTTTTCTCCCCTAAATTGAGGAATGATAAAAGGATGTCCACTCTCTCCATTTTTATTCACCATTGAAATAGAAATTTATAGACAAAATAAATAGAATTTTTTTTCCAGAGACTGAAAGGATAGAGAATGGAAAACAACTACTAATGGACATGGGGTAATTATTATGAATGATGAAATATTACAGAGTTAGCAGTGATGGTTACACAACTTGTATAATTATTATGCATCAATAATTTTTTTTAATTACATGCTAAAAACAAGTTAGAGAGCAAGAGTGGGTTGGTGTATATTGGAAAACTTTGTCGATATCCTTTCTGTGTCTGTGTTAGTACAGATTTTGTTGTAAAGTTCTATAATTCACAAAGTATATCAAACAATAGCTTCCAATTAGTGTAGGAAAAACCCAAATCCATCAAACACAAGGGATGAAACGATAAGAGAAACAATGGAGAGATAGTCCACAAAAATATAATGGAAATATGTGTAAATGTAAAAGCAGTCTCAATAAATGTAGAATAATTAAATTTATTAATAAAAAGGAAAAGACTGTCAAAGAAGATCTTTTAATCTAAAATTCTGTGAAATTTATAGCTCAATCAAAAACAAAATAGGATTAATAAGTCGGATTTAAAAATCAAAATGAAGCTGGTTAGTAAAATAAATGTCAGATAATATGGAAATTGAATTCAAAGTGAATATGTAAATAAAGAAAGAAATTGCAAAATAATCCTTCAAAAATATAAATAGGATTTTATATACTTGGCAAACTAGACTTACCCTGTACAAAAAAAAATTAATTAAAAGGAGAAGTTGACAAAAAATTCCTGTCATTTGATATACTTTAGAATATATTTGTCAAACACAGTCTGAGCAGAAAAACATAATAAAATTATTGCTTTGTGAAGCATAACTTACTTGTTCTTCTAATGGAAAAATCTTGTGGCAGGAAAATGTTTACATACAAAGCGAAAAGGTACAGTATGTAAAGAAGAGGGAGACAAATACTAGTCCATTAAAGTTAAAAACAAAATATTTGTATAATGAAGCATATTAGACAACATTTGACATTTTAAAAAAGATTCATGATACAGTGGTAAATACAACATTTATACAATAGAACACAAGTCAAAATAATTAATATCCATAAATATTATATTTATATGTGTCTATATATATATACTTACACACCCATACCCACTTATGTTTGTATATATGCATATATACTTACATATAATTATTCCCTTATGAATATGTAAATATATACTTATGCACATAAATAAATTAAATTTATTCATAATTATTTATATTTACTAATAAAAAAGATGTACTTATATAAATAAATACTAAGTGTAATGTTTCTGTATATAAAGAGAGACTCTGCATTTCTTAACTCCTACATGGAGTATCTCAGGTAAAATTTGTTTTCCTCTGATATCTTAATACAACTAATTGCAAGAGATATTATTAATGGTTAAAATTTTTGTATACTGATTACCTACCATCATACTTAATAAGTGTCTGATAAACTTCCATAAATATGCCCGAGAACCAAGCACAAGTGTACACGGTAATTTTGAATTAAGAAAGGCAACTGCCAAAATGTTCATCAACATGATTATAAATAAATAAATGAACAAATGTACTTATTAATAAATTGGGATACATACACATAGAAATACCACGCAACAGTGAAAATAAATGTGGAAGTGCCAACATAAGTAGATTTTAAAAACATAAGTTTTGGGGTTTCAAGATGGCGGACTAGAGGGCGGCTGCATTTCATGTTGCTCCAGGACTCAGGATTCAAAAGAGGAGATAGTGAGAGACTTGGGACCAACTCAAAGCCGCCGGGTGAATTTCTCCCATTGGGGAGATGTCCCGGATGGGGCGGTAGCCCCGGAACACAGGGAACTTTGTGAAGTAGAGTGGCCCGGCGAGACACCCTTCCCCCCGCTGGAGTGGTAAACACAGACCACTGGGATCATCGGAGGAGGCGGCTCAGCACAGCGCTTGGACTCGGAGCAACCACTGGGGCTCTGGGCGGCTGCCTGAGGAGGAGCTGCGTGGCGAGCTGTTTGGACTCAGAGTGATCGATTCTGAACACTGGGGGGTTGCCCGGAGGAAGAGGAGAAGCGCGGCGGGTCGCTTGGTCTAGGAGTGACTGCATCGGAGCTACAGGCGGCTGCCAGAGGAGGAGGCGAGTGGTGAGTTGTTTGGACTCAAAGTGACCGCTCCTGAACACCGGTGGCCTGCCTGGAGGAGGAGCACGGTGGGTCGCTTGGTCTCAGAGCCACCGCTCCTAAACACCCAGGTGGCTACCCTGAGGAGGAGGAGGAACAGGCCAGGTAACTTGGACTCAGACTGACTGCCTAGGGCTACGGGCGGTTGGCGGGAGGAGGAGACGCGAAGTGAGTTGCTTGGACTCCTAGTGACTGCGTCAGAACATCAGGTGGCTGTCCGGAGGAAGAGGTGTGTGGCGGGTCTGTGGGTCTCGGAGCTATTGTACGGGGCTCCAGGTGGCGACTCAGAGGAGGGGCCACATAGCCAGGCGATTAGGTGCAGAGCAGGGTCCCAGGAGCTAGGTGGCTTCTTGCTGGAAGAGCCACACAGAGACGCCTGGGGCGGAGCGAAGTTTCCAGGACTGCAGGCAGATTCTCTGAGGAGAGGCAGCCTAAGGAGACTCGTCTGCGAAGGGTGAGGCTCCCAGGTTCAGGAGGTAGGTCCGGGCCCCTGGAAACGTTGCAGAGGAAGACAGCCCAGCCCAGGCGGTAGTTGTAGATTGAGGGGAACCTCTAGGAGGGGAACTGACCAGCAAGACCTCCCCACTGGGTGAGTCTTCCCTGCCAGGTGAGGTTTTCCCACAGGACATTAAAACCAGAGACACAGGCACAAATAGGTCTTGCCTCAGCCCGCAGCCTAGTTCCCCTTTGGATGACCATTGTCAACAAGTGGAAGCACCTCGGCCCACTATCAGGGAATATACCCCACCTGAGGGTCACCACCCCTAGAGAGGCAGCTTCCTTGTGAAGCACCGCATTATCAACTTCCTCCAAGACTTCAGGCTACTGAAGGATAAGAGGGGATATACTAGCAATCTTCAGGGACATTATAAGTGGATAGAGGAAATCTTCAATTTCTTAATGATCCACTGATTCCTGAACAATATGACAAAACAAGGGAAGAAAATGCCCCAAACAAACCTAGATGTTACATCAATAAAATCCAACGACAGCATGGCAGAAGAAATGACAGAAAGGGAGTTCAGAATGTAATTAATTAAAATGATCAGGGAAGCAAACGATGAGATGAAAGAGCAAATGCAGGCATTGAATGATGAGATGAAAGAGCAAATGCAGGCATTGAATGATTGCATCAATCGACAGTTAAAAGAGCAAATACAGGAAGCAAAAGATCATTTCAATAAAGAGTTAGAGATATTGAAAAAAAACCAAACAGAAATCCTTGAAACGAAGGAAACAATAAAAAAAAATTAAGAACTCCATAGAAAGCATAACCAATAGGATAGAACACCTGGAAGACAGAACCTCAGATATTGAAGACAAAATATTTAACCTTGAAAACAAAGTTGAACAAACAGAGAAGATGGTAAGAAATCATGAACAGAATCTCCAAGAACTATGGGATATCATGAAAAGGCCAAATTTGAGAATTATTGGGATTGAGGAAGGCTTAGAGAAACAAACCAAAGGAATGAACAATCTATTCAATGAAATAATATCAGAAAATTTCCCAAATCTGAAGAATGAAATGGAAAATCAAGTTCAAGAGGCTTATAGGACTCCAAATACACAAAATTACAACAGACCCACACCAAGGCACATTATAATGAAAATACCTAACATACAAAATAAAGACAGAATTTTAAAGGCAGTGAGAGAAAAGAACCAAATTACATTCAGGGGGAAACCAATATGGATATCAGCAGATTTTTCAATCCAGACCCTAAAAGCTAGAAGGGCCTGGAACAACATTTTTCAAGCTCTGAAAGAAAATGGATGCCAACCAAGAATCTTATACCCAGCAAAACTTACCTTCAAATTTGATGATGAAATAAAATCATTCCATGATAAACCAAAGCTAAAAGAATTTACAAAAAGAAAGCCAGCATTGCAGAACATTCTCAGCAAAATATTCCATGAGGAAGAGATAAAAAACAAAGAAGCAAATCATCAAAGGGAGGAATTACCCTAAAGGAACTGTCAAATAAAGGAGGAACCAAGTTGTGTCAAAAAAATAAATAAATAAATAAAATTTAAAAAATGAACCAAATGACCGGGAATACAAATCATATCTCAATAATAACCCTGAATGTTAATGGCCTGAATTCATCAATCAAAAGACATAAACTGGCAGATTGGATTAAAAAGAAAGCTCCAACAATATGTTGCCTGCAAGAGACTCACCTCATAGACAGAGATACCCATAGACTAAAGGTGAAAGGATGGGGAAAAACATATCATGCACATGGACTCAGCAAAGAAGCTGGAGTATCCATCCTCATTTCAGATAATGTGAACTTCAAGCCAAAATTAGTCAGAAGGGATAAAAAAGGACATTTCATACTGCTTAAGGGAAGCATAAATCAGCAAGATACAACAATCATAAACATCTATACCCCAAACAGTGGCTCATCCATGTATGTCAAACAAATCCTTCTCAATTTTAGAAACCAAATAGACCATAACACAATAATACTAGGTGATTTTAACATGCCTCTCTCCCACTGGACAGATCTTCCAAACAAAAATTGAAAAAGGCAACCATAGATCTCAATAACACAATCAATAATTTAGACTTAACAGACATTTATAGAATATACCATCCAACCAAGAGCGAATACACTTTCTTCTCAGTAGCACATGGATCCTTCTCTAAAATAGACCATATTTTATGCCACAAAGCTAATGTTAGCAAATACAAGAAGATAGAGACACTACCTTGTATTCTATCCGATCATAATGGATTGAAGTTACAAATTAATGAAAGAGTAAAAAACAGAAACTACCCCAACACCTGGAGATTAAACAATATGCTATTTTATAATGAATGGATAACAGAAGATATTAGGAAGGAAATTAAAAAATTCTTAGAGGTAAATGAGAACAAAGAAACGTCATATCAAAATGTCTGGGACACTATGAAAGCAGTACTTAGAGGAAAATTTATTTCATGGAGCACATTTAATAAAAGAAGTAAAACTCAACAAATAAACAACCTAACACTACAGCTCAAAGCCCTAGAAAAAGAAGAACAGACCAACACCAAAAGTAGTAGAAGACAGGAAATAGTTAAACTCAGAGCTGAAATCAACGAAATTGAAACAAAAGAAACAATTGAAAAAATTGACAAAATAAATAGTTGGTTCTTCAAAAAAATAAACAAAATTGATAAACATTTAGCCACACTAAGAAAGAGAAGACGAGAGAAAACCCAAATCACTAAAATTCAGAATGAACAAGGAAATATCACAACAGACACGACTGAAATACAAAACATAATTAGAAGCTATTTTGAAAATCTATACTCCAACAAAATAGAAAATTTCAAAGACATCAACAGGTTTCTAGAGACACATGAATTGCCTAAACTGAACGAGGAAGACATACACAATTTAAATAGACCAATTTCAAGTAATGAAATAGAAGAAGTAATCAAAAGCCTACCAACAAAGAAAAGTCCAGGACCAGATGTGTTCTCAGCCGAGTTCTACAAAACCTTTAAAGAAGAGCTCATTCCAATACTTCTCAAAATACTCCATAAAATAGAAGAGGAGGGAACCCTCCCAAACTCATTCTATGAAGCCAATATTACCCTGATACCTAAACCAGACAGAGACACATCGAAGAAAGAAAATTTCAGACCAATATCCTTAATGAACATCGACGTAAAAATTCTCAACAAAATTTTAGCAAATCGCATACAAAAACATATTAAAAAGATAGTGCACCATGATCAAGTGGGTTTCATCCCAGGGATGCAAGGTTGGTTCAACATCAGGAAATCAATAAATGTAATTCACCATATCAATAGACTTAAAGTCAAGAATCACATGATTATTTCGATAGATGCAGAAAAAGCATTTGATAAAATACAGCACCCCTTCATGCTCAAAACACTAGAAAAAATAGGGATAGTGGGAACGTTCATTTACATTTAAAGGCCATCTACGCTAAGCCCATGGTTAATATCATTCCAAATGGTGAAAAACTGAAAGCATTCCCCCTAAAAACTTGAACAAGGCAGGGATGCCCTCTTTCAACACTTCTATTTAATATCGTCCTTGAAACTCTAGCCAGAGCAATTAGACAGACCAAAGAAATTAAAGGGATACGAATAGGAAAAGAAGAACTCAAACTATCCCTATTTGCTGATGATATGATTATATATTTAGAGGAACCAGGAAATTCCACCAGAAAACTTTTAGATCTCATAAGTGAATTCAGTAAAGTAGCGGGATATAAGATCAATGCACATAAATCTAAGGCATTTTTATACATAAGCGATGAATCTTCAGAAAGAGAAATTAGGAAAACCACCTCATTCACAATAGCATCGAAAAAAATAAAATACTTGAGAATCAATCTCACAAAAGAGGTGAAAGACCTCTACAATGAGAACTACAGAACACTAAAGAAAGAAATTAAAGAAAACCTTAGAAGATGGAAAGATCTCCCATGTTCTTGGATAGGAAGAATTAATATTGTCAAAATGGCCATACTACCAAAAGTGCTATACAGATTCAATGCAATTCCAATTAAAATTCCAATGATGTACCTTACAGAAATAGAGCAAACAATTATGAAATTCATCTGGAAGAATAAAAAACCCAGAATAGCTAAAGCAATCCTTGTCAGAAAGAGTGAAGCAGGGGGTATTGCAATACCAGATCTTCAACTCTACTACAAAGCAATATTAACAAAAACGGCATGGTATTGGTACCAAAACAGAAAGGTGGATCAATGGTACAGAATAGAGGACACGGACACAAACAAAGATAAATACAATTTTCTCATTCTAGACAAAGGTGCCAAAAATATGCAATGGAGAAAAGATAGCCTCTTCAACAAATGGTGCTGGGAGAATTGGAAATCCATATGCATCAGAATGAAACTAAACCCATATCTCTCACCATGCACGAAACTAAACTCAAAATGGATTAAGGACCTCGGAATCAGACCAGAGACCTTGCATCTTATAGAAGAAAAAGTAGGTAGGTCCAGAGCTTCAACTTGTTGGCTTAGGACCAGACTTCCTCAACAGGACTCCCATAGCACAAGAAATAAAAGCAAGAATTAATAACTGGGATAGATTCAAACTAAAAAGCTTTCTCTCAGCAAAGGAAACTATCAGCAGTGGGAAGAAAGAGCCTACAGAGTGGGAGAAAATCTGCCAATCATACCTCAGATAGAGCACTAATCTCCAGAATCTATAAAGAACTCAAAAAACTCTACACCAAGAATGCAAATAATCCAATCGACAAATGGGCTAAGGAAATGAATAGACACTTCACAGAAGAAGATCTACAAGCAATCAACAAACATATGGAAAAATGTTCAACATCTCTAGTAATAAGAGAAATGCAAATCAAAACCACCCTAAGATTCCATCTCACCCCAATTAGAATGGCGATTTTCAAGAATACAAGCAACAACAGGTGTTGGCGAGGACGTGGGGAGAAAGGTACACTCATACATTGCTGGTGGGGCTCCAAATTAGTGCAGCCACTCTGGAAAGCAGTGTGGAGACTCCTTAGAAAACTTGGAATGGAACCACCATTTGACCCAGCTATCCCACTCCTTGGCCTATACCCAAAGGACGTAAAATCAGCATACTACAGAGATACAGCCACATCAATGTTCATTGCTGCTCAATTCATCATAGCCAGATTGTGGAACCAACCTAGATGTCCTTCAATTGATGAATGGATAAATAAAATGTGGTATATATATACAATGGACTATTACTCAGCCATAAAGAATGATAAAATTATGGCATTTGCAGGCAAATGGATGAAATTGGAGAATATCATGCTAAGTGAGATAAGCCAAACTCAAAAAACCAAAGGACGAATGATATCGCTAATAAGTGGATGATGACACAATGGGGGGTGGGAGGGGTTAGTGTTAGGGTTAGAGTTAGGGTTAGGGAGGGGGGCAAGAATGGAGGAAGGAAGGACTGTATAGAGGGAAAAGAGGGGTGGGAGGGGTGGGGGGGAAGGGAAAAAATAACAGAATGAATCAAACAACATTACCCTATGTAAATCTATGATTACACAAATGGTATGCCTTTACGCCATGTACAAACAGAGAAACAACATGTATCCCATTTGTTTAGGAAAAAAAAAGGGAGAAAAAAAAAAACATAAGTTTTATCTTAAAAATGTACATTGAGGACTTTTTAATTTCTGGTTGTTATGGTTTGGATCTGGAATGTATTCCGAACTCTCAAGTATTGAAGGCTTCATCCCCAATGCAGCTACGTCTAAAGGTGGGCTTTGGGGAAGAAATTGAATCATGAGGGCTATAAATCATCAATAGATTAACCCACTGATGGATTTCTAGCTGAATGAACTATTGGGAGTGGGCGGGAATTGTAGGAGATGGGACCTACTTAAAAGAAGCAGATCTCTGAGGGCATGTCCTTGGGGACTACATCTTGTCCCTGCCCCAACCCCTTCCTAATTCCTGACCATGGGGATGTACCTCTTGCCATACTCCATCATAGTCATTATGTTCTGCCTTGCCTCAGGCTGAAATCAATACAACCTGCTGATCATGAACTGGAACCATGAGCCAAAATTAATCATCCTTTAATTTCTTCATCCTTTAATTTCTTTTGTTGTTATTTTTTTAAGAATGTAAACGTAATTTTACTTATTTGTTTTTATGTGGTGCTGAGGATTGAACCCAGCACCCCACCTATGCTAGGTAAGCACTCTACCCCTGAGCTATAACCTCAGCCCTCTCTAAGTTGTTCTTCTCAGGTGCTTTAGTCACAGCAACGAAAGCTGACTAACACACTGGTTCAAACATAAAGACAGTTTTAGGCCTATCACTCCCATTCTCATAACAAGAAATAAACTGAACAAATTAAAAATCAACAGTTTAATCAAAGAATTGTCCCAGAGCAAAGTACTAACTCAAGATTGGGACGGTAAAAGAATAGAGAGAATTATAATTTGGGCTGGTCACTGGAACCAGTGGTGAGGTTGGAAAGTAAGACACAATTGAATTGCTAGTTGTTCAGTGTAAACCGTCATGGGAGTTAATCACTCCAGACCCATCATAGCAGGCTCACCTCACTTTCAGAGGTTTACCTCTAGGAGTTCTAGGAGCTTCTCAGATTATGATTGGATAAGAATCCCCTTAAGCCTCTGACAGGATGAAGGAAAATGAGACAAAAAGTGGTTGCTTAAAAACAACAACAACAGAAACCTTTTTTTATGATATGCTTCAAAGTTTAAATAACTGTTCAAATTAACAAATTCTTACTTTTGAGGGGATGCATTTTACTAGAAACTTACCATTTGGAGGGAAGGGAAAGATCTAACTCTGATTCCTTCTAGCCTTCCCATCTCACTTAATGGGAAGGGGAAATTTTGAGAATTGCGAATGTCACAACCCAGGATCACAGGCTCACTAAGAGAGTAAGTTTAATCATAGGGTTATAGGTAGTTGTCCCTCACCCCACACCTCATCACCACATTACTAGAGTTCCTAAATAATAAGAGGATATTACAATTGAAAGAAATGCATGTCTCCAAACTCATTTAAGTCTCTAAGAAAAGCTAAAGTTAGCAGGGTAGAAAGAAATGGGGAGATTAGAAGAAATTGAGTCTCTGATACAGCTAGAACAAAGAATGATCAACCTAATTTCCAGATATATTTAAGAGCTCACACTAAAGAACTATTCACATCAGCTTCTTCTTTGCTTTCCAAAAGAAAAATTACAAGGTGTACTAAAAGAAAAAATTGAAGATGACAAAGACCATTATGAAGATGAAGGAGTAGGAAGAAGAGGAGGAAGAAGAGAAGAAGAACAAGAAAAAAGAAGGAGGAAGAAAGCAGATATCAGAACCAGACTCACATACGGGAATATTTGGGGGTTATCACACCATGAATTTTAATTAATATGATTAATATGCCAAGAGTTCTAATGGAAAAAGTAGCCAATATACAAGAGCAAACAGATGAAATAGGAGAATTACAAACTCTGAGAAAGACTCAAAGGAAAAGATAAGAGTTCTGAAATATTGTAACAGTAATGATTAGCTTTGATTGACTTATCAATAAGCTAGACAGGCCAATGAAATAATCAGTGAGCTAGAAGAAATGTTAAAAGAAACTTCCAAAACTAAAATGTGGAAAGGAAAAAGAATTTAAAAGAAAAGGAAATAGTATCCTAGAACTGTGAACAATAACAAAAAGTATAATATAAGTATAATGAAAGTACCAAAAGGAGAATAAAAGGACTAAGAAAACATTTTAGGAAAAATAACAGAGTTTTCCAAAATTAATGAACAACATCAAACTTCATATTTACAGAGTTCAGAGGAAAAAAAGTAAAATAAATACCAAAAAATCCACTTGTAGGTATATTATATACAAATTGCAGATAATAAAAGATGGAGGAAATCCTGAAAGAGTGCATAGCAAAATCCATGTTATTGTGGAGGAATAAGGGAAGAACTTTATCCAACTTCTCTTCAGAAATCATGCAAACAAGAATAGACAGCAGTGAAACACAAAAAAAATGTTAAAAGATAAAACATACTAGATGTCCATAACCAAGGAAATTATCCTTCACTCTCTTCACAAGTAAAGAAGAAATCAAGACTTTTTAGATGAAACAAATTAGAGGAAATTTATCACTAGTGAATTTGCAAGAAATATGAAAAGAAGTACTTCAGAGATAAGAAACATTAGGCACTAAACTCAGAACTACATAAAGAAAGGAGGAACATTACAGAATAAAGAAGTGAAGGAAAAGAAAAACATTTATATTTCTTAATCTTAATTGATCTAATAGATAACAGTGGGTTCAAATTAATAAAAGTCACACTGCCTTCCATGATTAAAGATTATGGATAGCAGAAATAAACAATCATACTATAATGGACTGGAAAGAGGGTTTGAGGATGCTTGAGCTAAATGTGAAACAGTATAGTGCTATAACAGAATTTGACTTTAATTAATTCAATGTCTATCATAGCTTCCATTGAAAAGTGTGTTTTTATATGGAGTATAATTGATACAAAAAGGGAGGAGATAAAATGGAATAGTATAAAATTCTCAAAAACCAAAGGAATCGGAGAAAGAATGAATGATTGAAAAGATTATGTGTTTGTGGGGGATTGTGACTAGAAAATATTAACCAATATGACATATATTAATCTGATTGTATACTTTAAATGTTGATGGTTTAAATATAGCAATTAAAAGACAGAGACTGTTAGTCAATAGAACAAAACTCAATTTACATATTTCCAACAAGCAACACACTTTAAATATAAACACATGGAAAAACTAAAAGTTAAGTGATAGGAAAAAATGACTCATTTGCATCATCATGAAAAGAAAGCAGGAGTAGCTATAAACATTTCAGATAACTCTACACTGTGTAATCATATATGTACAAAGGGTCAAAATTTCTGATTCATTCTATTATTGTTCCTGCCCTGCACTCCTCCTTCCTTTCCCTATACTCTCCTCTGTCTAATCCAAAGTACCTCTATTCTTCCCCAGCCCCACCTTATTGTGAATTAGCATCCACATATCAGAGAGAACATTTAGCCTTTGGTTCTTTGGGATTGGCTTATTTTGCTTAGCATGGTATTCTCCATCTCTATCCATTTACCAGCAAATGCCATAATTTTATTCTTCTTTAAGGTTGAGTAATATTCCATTGTGTATAAATACTACATTATCTTTATCCATTCTTCTGTTGAAGGGCCCCCAGGTTGGTTCCATGGCTTAGCTATAAGCTATAAACATTGATGTGACTGTGTCATTGTAGTATGCTGATTTTATGTCCTTTGGGTATAAACCAAGGACTGGGATAGCTGGGTCAAATGGTGATTCCATTCCAAGTTTTCTGAGAAATCTCAGTTTGAAAAGGAAATGTCTAACATTGAATTCATTTATTAGCAAGGAAGAAGGGTCTAATTGAATAAGCTAAGACTCCACCTTTGGACTACAGAAAAAGACAATTAATTCTAAAGTAAGCAGAGGGGAAAAAGTTAATTAGAGTACAAGTCAATGAAAACATAAATAGGAAATCATTGAAGTATGATACTTTTTTTAATGATCAATAAAATTTATAAAACTGTACTCAGGCTAAGAAAGAAAGAAGAAATTACTAATATTGAAAATGAAAGAAAATGTATCACTACTGATTCCATAGGCTTTAAGATGATAATTAAGGAATATTATAAATAACCTTATGCCCACATATTTGCTAACCAAGATGAAATGGAAAAATTTCTTGAAAGAAAAAAATCTACTAAACTCACAAAAGAAAAATAGATAGTCTGCATAGGACTATACCTATTAGAGAAATGGAATCTGTAATTAAAAACCTTACAAAACAGAAAACACTAGGTTCAGATGAATTTGCTCATGAATATTAGCACACATTTAAGGAACACATATCAGTTCTCTATAATAATTTTCTTAAAATAAAAGCAGAGGAAAATTCATTTTAATTCTGTGAGGTCTTAAAAATCTTGTTAATATCTAAGAAGGTTGCAGACTTTTTAAGAAAGAAAAACTACAGGTCATTATCTCCTCACAAACATAGATGCAAAAATACATAATAAAATTAAATGAAATTGAATCCAAAAATATGTAAAAGTAATTATGTACCACCAGTAAGTGGATTTATTCTAGTTATGTATTAATTAGCTAAAAAAGTAATTAATCTATCACATCAATAGGCTTAAGAGGCATAGGTGTAGAGAGGTATTTTGAACAAATTCAGCACACAGTCATTATTGTAAAATACAAAATGATTGTAGCAAACAAGAAATTGAAAGGAACTTCTTGAAATTGATGAAGAATATTAATCAAAAAACTACCAGTAACACTGTACTTAATTATCATAATCTATATTCTTTCTGGTTAAGACCAGGGATAGTATGCTCCTTCTTCCTACCTACTCAATAGTCAGAAGTCCTAGCTAATGCAACAAGATAGAAAAAAGAAATGAAATGTATGCCTATTGGGAAAGAAGAATTAAAATTTTGTTTTTCATGGATGACATAATTTTCTATGTAAAAACCCCAAGGTCTCTACAAAAAAAAAAAATTCCTAAGGACTAATAAGCAACTATAGGGAGATTACCAAGTTAACCTACAAAAGTCAATTGCTTTTCTCTGGACCACCAACCAACAATAGGAATTCGAAATTTAAAACTGCTATTATTTACACTGCCCCCCCAATATAAAATACTTAGGTTAAAAATCTAACATATTATGTACCAGTCCAGTATGAGAAAATACAAACTTTTAATAAAAGTGATCAAATTACACTTAAATAAACGGAGTGAGATACATGTTAAAGGATAAGAAGACTATTCTCAAGATGTCATTCTTCCCAACTTGAGCTTCAGATTCAACACAAGCTCACTTAAAACCCCAGTAAGTTATTCTGTGGATATTGACAAACTGATATTAAAGGTTACATTGAGGAGCCAAAGATCCAGAGTAATCAAAGCATTATTGAAGAAGAATAAAGTGAGAGGACTGACATTACCTGACTTCAAGACTTACTGTAATGCAACAGGAAACATGACAGTGTGGAAGTGATGAAATAATAAGCAAATAAGTACATATAACAGAATAGCAAATTCAGAAATAGACCCATGTAAATATAGTCAGCCAATCTTTGACAAAGAAAGAAGATCAACTGAATGGACAAAAAATGTTTTTTTTTAAAAAACAAAAAATATTGGAACAATTAGACTTCCATATCCAAAAGAAAGAATCCAGGCACACTCATGTATACCTTGACTCAGGATGAATTAGAGACCTAAATGTAAAAACCTAAATTATAAACTGGAAGATAACAAAGGAGAAAAATCTAGATGAATTTGGATTTTAAAATGAGTATTTTAGGAGTACCAAAGCATTATCCATGACACAAGAAAAAGAATGATCAGTTGAACCTCATTAAAATTATTCTGTAATAAAAAGAAACAAACTATCAAAACAAAAAAAAAAGATATAGAAAAATCTAAAATATATATTATTAAGGGAAAGAACTTAGTTTGAAAAGGTTATACTCTTTACAATTCCAGTTACATGACATTCTAAAAAAGACAAAACTATGAAGAAAATGAAAAGATCAGTGGTTGCCAACATTCAGGGGAAGGGAGAAAGGGATGAATAGATAGGAGCAAAAAATATCTTTTAGGGCAATGGAACTATTCTATATGTTACTGTAACCATGGATACATATCTATAACCATTTGTCAAAATCCATTTAATGTACAAATCTATTTAATGTTCTAAACTATGAACTCTTAATTTTTTTACTTGTTCTAATTAGTTGTATATGACAGTAGAATGCATTTATACATTTTGATAAATCATACATAAATGGAGTGTAATTTCTCAATTTTCTGATTGTGCACATTGTAGGATCACATCCCTCATGCAGTCTATATGTACATGAGGTAATAGTGTCTGAACTTTTGACATTAATCGATAATGATACATAGATTATAACAAATATATACAATAAACAATAATGATACATAGATTATAACAAATGTATCACTCTAATGCACTAATGCAAGATAGTAATGAAGTGAAATTATTAAGGATGGGATTGGAAGGGGTGTGTGGGAACTCTGTACTTCTCACTTAAAATTCTATGAATCTGAACCTATTCCAAAACATAGTTTACTAAATTTTTTCAACAGGGTTAAAGGAAAATTGAAAAGGTATGATTTTACATAACACACACAAATACATAATATACATATTTAGGAAATTTAATCTATACATGAATAGGAAAAATATGATGACACATATAATAACCTCATTATTTTGGGTGTTTAGGTAATATGAAATGTGGAGATGTACATAGACAGTTTTGAATGGCTCTGGTTTAATTCTTCAGAAGATATCTGGAATAAACTTGGCATTATAGACATGTTTATTTATCTGTCCCTCCATTGTATTTTAAATTATCTCATTATAGGAGAGTTTAAAAAAGATTCCATTCACTTTTAAATGTAATGTTCAATAGTATCAATCCACTAAAATCATTTGTTGAAATTATAATTGACTTTCCAACATTTCAGAGCATAATAAAATAAATTTTACCTCAGAAGTTACCTAAAATGAATATATTTTTTTCTAAATGCACTGGGAATGACATCTAAAACATTTTTCTTTGAATCTGGGGAAGATACTGAAAAGGGTTCATGGAATAGATGAAATCTGAGCTAAAGTGCCCTTGAAGTTAGATTCATTATAATGGTATACAATTCACTAAATACCTACTATGTTCACAGATGAAAAATAATTAGTTTTTCTAAGGAAAATTTTATCTTATCTTTAAAGAACTGATCCACATTTTTTTTCTAATTCCAAGCCCAATAAATTTCTGAGAATTTTTATCTAATGTTGAACTTATGAAAAACTTGGTTTTTCTCTGAAGACACAGTCCGTTTATTCAGTAACACTTAAGTTCCTCTATCAGCATAAATCTGAATGCATTGGAAATGCTATAGTGTTTTGATAAAAAAGGTAATGGTGAAGTAAATGCTATAGTCATATGTACTTATTTTATATGTATCTAGATCAATTTACATAGTAGTAAAACAGGGACAAAATATAAAATCAATAATTTTTGTGCATATTGGATATACTGAATTAAGTTAAAGTTATAAATATAGTATACAAAATAAAATTATTTATTGTTAGTTGTTCTTAAGTTTGAAACTTTTTTTTTTTGCTTAGGAAACTTACAGATTAAAAAACAGATTCTAAGTCTGGAGAATAAATAATATTGTCATTTAATCTACACAATCAATGCATTTTTGACTCAACTCATTATAACAATTAGCCTTGAAAAAATTCATATAATGTGCAAAGTGGAAATTATGGTTTTGTTTCAGATGATAGTGAAAGAACCCATTGCCTGAGGATTCTGCTTCTCAGATGTGTACACAAAGGAAAGTTAGAGTTGCATAACATGAAATTTCATAGGTGGAAAATAATAGTCAAAACATTTAAAAGGTAATGTTCACAGCACATGTCACATTTATAGATAAAAACAGTTTGTATATTCATGTATAGAATGATATTTACTGTAGTGAATGAATAAGACTAAAAATGTATCAATTCTATGAATTCACTTTTAAATGAAAATGCAACATAACAAAAGAAAATTCTTATACTTGAAGACTATAATCCACTTACAATGAAATAAATATATAAATGTTCACCATCTAGAGAATCTCAATTCATGAAATAGAATTTAGCTTCTTCCCCTACTTGAAAGGTCATCTGACTCTAGTCATATTCTAGAAAACTTAGGATTTCCTCATGCCAGTTATTTAAATTATCCATGCTGAAGTCTACCCCTCACTTTCTGGCCTGGCACAAAATTTTAAAAAGGACAAGAGGAAGAATCAACCTATTAGTAACTTCCTTCATTGCACAAGTGACATGTTTGTTTGTTTTTTCTGTTATATTCTCACTATCTCTTTGCAAAAATCACCAAAGGCAGCTTCCTTTTACTTGGTAGAGACAACAGTGTACTTCCTCTACCTTGCCTTGGTGGTATGTTCCTTGTTTCACTCTCTGCCATAAGTTAGATTACAAAGATGCACGTTTTGTTAGCATCCCACAGAATTTCGTACTGGTCTACTACACTGATGACATCAGAACATAGTATGCAGTAAGTACCACAGTGCCTTTGCCAAACACGATCATGCCAGAAGATGGAAAATATACTCTTAAAATTTGGAAAGGTGATCACTAGAAACATGCATTGGAATATGCTAGGATGTTTTCTTTCTAAAGGGAAATATTGTTTTTACATCTTGCAACACCTACCTTAGATTTCAAAGGTGTTCTATACCATTTTAAAGTGTGCTACTCTTGCTAAGTAATTTTTAAGGCTGCTAATTTTGAGTAGTATCTAGAGAAAAATCAGCATCCACAGTAAGTCTGCAACACAACTCAAACTACTCTGACACTTGGGACTTCTGACCCTCAAAGACCTGGCTGGTGAGTGATAAATAAGGATGCTGTATTGAGCTTTCAGTGACCTCTAATAGGAATCAAAGTAAAGGCACTTAAGGATTTGGAACCAATCCATACCATCTTCTGTAGGTAACTTTCTTTTCTTCTTTGGTAAAACATCTCCTATCTTGCCCTTGGACTTTAGAAGAGACAAAACCGATGGCAGTGGCACAAGTGAATGTCCTACTATGAAATAAACGCAATTAAGAAGCTCCGATGTTCTGATTATCTTGCCTGAGAGCAGGCTCAGACCCTCTGGTGTTGTGTGCTCACTGCTTCCATCCTCCTCAGCCTGTGTCAGTATCTCATAGGAAGTTTGCAAATATATCTTTTGACTCATTCCCCACTTTATTTTTCTGTTTTTACCAGAGTGAGAATACAGGGGTTCATGAATGAAGACATAGAAGAGGAAAAGCTCTTTTCAGTTTTTTAGGGAAAAATGTATTGTTTAGAAAAAAGCATTACTATAAAGTATGTTATAGTCCTGAAATTTGACATGGGAATGGAGGGACCTTGTTCCTAATAATGTAGTAATATAAATTGTATATTAGTTTATTAGTCACCAAAATTCCAAAGATGTTTTATTTTGCTCATCAGTCTTTAGAGATTTGTTATTCAAATACATCATTTTTTCCAAGATAAGTGTGTGTTCTTATGTTGATTTACTGATTCCAATTAATCCTATACCTCAGAACTTGATTTTCTTGTAACTTTGTTCCTGTTTCATTCATTTTGGCTTTCTATATTTAATTTAAACAAACATCTCAAAACAAAATTTACTCTCACTAGAATCCTAGAAAATATCAGGAAATTATGCTTTTTGCTGCTTACTGATTTAACCATGAACTATTAAGTCCTTCCTAGGGGTTTAGTTTTATATCTGGTTTTATAGATCCATCTTTGAAAATTTTTTATCCTGTTTCCCTGAAGACATGGCATATGGTCCTCTTGGAACTTTTTTTTTTTTCTCTCTCTCTGAAATATCGTAATCTGTCAGGGTTTGGATGTAAACACTGGAATGGAATTTATCTCCTCTTGGGTATAAAGAAAGTTTGCATGGATCTGAGTGTATGCAAAGGGAATTCTTTATACTTTTCAGATCATTGATCCAAAAAAAAAGGAGCATTTCTTCTTTTTCTAGAGGCATAAACTACAGATACAAGTCCTTACAAACCTCCTCCCCCAAATCTCCATTACATAGTGTAAGGAAAAGAAGACATAAGAATTAAGGAATAAACACAGTTCAGTTCTGCTCAGTCTATATTGGAGTGCCTATCAGTCCACAGCCATGGCTGCATGTTCTCTCTCCTTCCTTACATACCGAAACTTTTAAAATCAGGGCTTATAAGAACTTAAACTTTCACAGTGAACTCTACAGAAAAGTTTTTGTATTTTAACAAGGATCATACAAAGTGAATATGATGGTAGTTATTATATTTAAAATATCATCTAAATTCTGAGGAAATGTTGGGGACTTTATAAATTTCCAATGCCTAGGTGAAATCCTAGGTGTAAGAAATATTCTGATGCCTCAGGGCAAGGTCTCCACCTATCACGAGGCAATTGTGTCAGGTTGGAACACAGTATTATATTCATCTTAAGGATATCCTTCAACCACAGAACAAATCCATATTTAAAATTACTAAGGAAGGTTTTTTCATTGTGTTTAACGAAAGTGAGATAGATAAGTTTTTAATGTTAACCATCTGAAAAATAAAAAAAACTTATAAAAGTTTGACCCTGACAATAAATCCTTGCCATACTTGAAGAATGACTTCTAAAACACTTTACAATTGCTTAGAAATCACATCAATAATATTTCAGCAAATATTTCATTGCCAAGTCTTATAAATTAGGCATTCTTCTAACTTCAGGGAATAAAGAGAGCCTATAAAATAGCAAAAGAGAAAGAAGAAATCCTATACAAATGCAAAAGTAACATGACATGCAAGACAATTTTAGTAATAGAAACATATCACTGAATGTAAGCTAAATTAAGGGCCATGGTTGTGTTAGGATTGGTCACCAAGGGAAGTGAGATCAAGCAGAAAGTAGAAAAAATAGAAATTGCTAAGCCAATACTATAGAGAACAACTTTCCACGCAGGGGAAAATATATGAGAAGTGTACACAGTAATTTAGTGTTGCTGCAGGAAAGAATTCAGAGAAGATGGGAAGATCAAAAGTGGCTCCATCCATCCCTCTGCCCATCTGTGCTTTCATCATTGAATTATGTATCCTGCTAGGGAGCTTTTACTTTATCCTCAAATCTAGGGGAGACTCTCTTGAGTATGTCAACACTGATCTCTAAGGGGTTTTGAATTAATGAAAGACAAGATGGAAGGAAAGGGGACCAGTGACGAGTCTACTGGAAGCCTAATACGGAGTTTAAAAACTGTTAGATTACTGAACTGTAAAACAGAGTATGTATTATAGAGTTCTACATATATGTGTATATATGTATATATATACATATATATAATACACACATGTAGCATTATATCATACTGTGCTATGTTATACTATAATATACCATAGTGTATAATATACATTGTATATTCATTGTATATTATATGCATAATATATACTATAGTATATACTGTAGTAATATATGTGCTCTTATCATGCCAAATATTTCATGGACTCTATCAATATATAAAATAATGTCCACTATTCTAAACTAGCAAGCAAAGTTTTATAAAGACTCTAAAGTCATGCCACTGAAAGTACAGAGTATAGTTAAAATTTAGTTAGTGTTTTGGGGTTAAAAATAGAAATGCTTGCTGCTTTACCGAATGTGGGTACTAAAAGACTTAAGAGTTTGGGTCTACTACCAAGGGTTCTATGAGTGGATCAGTTAGTGAATACAAGAGAAAACAGGTGGTATACAGAGGCAGACAGAATGGCAGATGTGGGGATAAGGATGAACTTGAGGTGATCAGAGAACATTTATAACAAGATACTCAATTGAATATCTTGCTGTGGAGCTAGCGGTACAGTTTCAAGTCAGAAATATAATTTGGGAACCATCAAAATATATTAATTTGTATGATTCCCATCAAGCATACTCTATGTATTATATTGCTTCAATTTTTATCTTAAAATATAATAATTTCACTAGGAGTTATAGACTAAATATTATTGCCCTAAAATTCATATATTGAAGCATTATCCCTAAATGTGACTGTATTTGGAGACAGGGTCTTAAAGGAAGTATTTAAATAAGGTCATGAAACTGGGCTCTAATCAAATAGAACTAGTACACTTCTTGGGCAATAAAGTATCAGCAGAGAGTTCTCTTTTCTCGCCATATAAAAACAGAAAAGACCACATCAGGATACATGAGAGGAAGGCTATGGGCGAGCCAGGAACAGAGGTCTAATCAGAAACCCACCATGTTGACTCCTGATCTTGGACTTCTAGCCCTTCCAGCCTCCAGAACTGTGAGGAATTACTTTTGTGTGGTTTAAGACATGATAGTCTATGATTTTTTGTATGGAAGCCTGAGTTAGCCAATATACTAGGATATGCTCTTCTATATCAAGTCTCCTGGATACTATAACCTTATGGTTACATAGTGTTAAATCTTTACTTATTTCCCAAAAGTAGATATTGAGGTATGATGGTTATGTAACATGATCAGGCAGTGAGCAGTTCATCAAAGATCCTAATCTAAACAATTTGACTCTATCCTTGACCAGAATTATTTCCTTAGACCCACCAAGTAAAGGTGATTGACTGTTCCAATAGGGAAACTGGAATTATTAGAATCCATCAAAACCTATGTATGATTCAGTTTCTATAAATGCAAACAAACTATACACCTCAGATATTTAAACCCAAACACAGATAATATAAATAAAGCAAGTTTTCCTGATTAAAAATAATATATTAGAAAAAAAATAAGTGTTCAGTTAGAAATCATAGAATGACAAAGATGGCCAGATAGGAGCTAAAGAATAAAATGAAGAATGAGATAAAAAATGAGATGAAGAACTGTGGTTGGCACAAATTCAACAGGTAGGTAAAGGAATGTGATCCAGACAGAAAATAGAAGTTAAAAAAAAAGAGGGAGGGATAGATGTTCTGGAGACCTTGTGAGAAGTGAGACTGTTTCTAGGGAAAAGAAGGGAAATTTTTCTTCCTCTGTCTGTCTATTGAATTGGGCAAACACACAAGTAGATGTTGGTAAAGTTCTTGTTTTTGAATTTCAGCAGATTTACATCACTTCAATCCCATTTTGATTCAATTTTCCTGCAGCTAGAGGATGAGTTAAGGGAGGAATAAATTATGTTGGATGAATCCAAGTTATCAGTGTGACATGGAAGAGCTCTGTGGCAGCTCTGGCTTTACAACACCAGACAGGCGGGAAAGGAAGGGTATTGCACTATTTATGTAGATATCGTGTTTCTCTGACTGCCTTTTATTATCCTGCAAGTACAGTAGTTTTCACTTCTCCAAACTGGGAATAGTTCCAGAGGAATGCATCTGGATAACATTTGCCCATTACCCTCCCCAGAAAAGAATTAGTCAGCAAGGGCCCTATTCATAAAAACGAATTCCATCCATTTCTACTTGAATGTCACGTCTTTATGTGGAAAAAGTGTGGAGTGAGCTTTTTTTTTTCCTACATAAAGAATGCTATTCTGTGATTAATGGATCCCCCTCCCTCTCCAATATGTAAGTAGACACCTTCTGATTGTATACCTGAGGGAACTCAAAAACTGCAAACATGGTAAGAAGGGTTTGATGAGACGTTTCTGGACTGAACTGAGTCTTTTTCAAAGTAGGTAATGAGGAAGGTAATGATTTCAAGATAAATGCATGCTTTTTAAACCAAAGAAGAAGTATAACAGGATATTTTGAATATATGAATATAAAAATATATATTCCTGAATCAGGTGAAGACTTTAAGAATCACAATTTCTATTAACAATCTGAAGTTACTAGATCCCAGGCTCTCGATCTAATGTTTTATTTCAGAGAAAATGAATTCCTAGAAGTAAAGAGTTAATCTTAATGGAGAAATATAGTTTTAATCAGCCCATAAGGTTGATAAATTGGGTTGATTGGAATCACATCATTAGACAGTGAATTTTGGCAGATTTTTAATAGTCACCAAGGGTGCCTGAGATTTATGGCCTATCCAGTTTTTTATTTTCTTTTGGTTGAATGATCATTTTAATGTCCTGTGACACACAGTATACCTTACCTACTGTGGAATTTGCTCAATGACAAAAGATTTTAACATACTATATAAGTCCAGATCATTACATTTCATCTCAAGTACAGTACAGACTTAAACGTTATGCTTTACTTCAGGCACTTCAGGGAGATGAGATATTTTACTGGCAATATTTAATGCAGTTCCAACTGTTGCTCTAAGGCCCTGAATAAAGGAAGCTCATGCTAAACCAGCACTGACCAAAAATTGCATTGCCTACAGAAAAACTGGAAATTTACAAAAACACCTTTCCAAAATAGCATCTTAGGCTATTCATATTGTTGTCAATGCCATGTTTATTACTGATGCACAGCCGATTCTTCAGACAATTTCACAGGACTGCAATAAACACACATATGCATGCACAATAAGAACAAACAAGAAAATTTTACTTGTGCACTCTCTCATTCCTGATTTACTCTGCATTTGTGTGACTTCAGAGTCCAAGTTTCTCTATATTTCTTTTTCCGTGACTAAAGCAGGGTACAGTGGGATTCTGATCTCAAAAAGGAGAGTACAAAAGTGGGTCAGCTCTGTGAGGTGCCTGTGAGTACTTCTTAGTTGACTGCTTGAATGGAAATATTGGATTGATAGAGGAAATTGACACTACATCACTATAAAAATCCATCTATCAACCTTATTATAACACCATTGTGCAGGTGTCATATAAAGTATGCCTTCTAGGACTAAATGAGATCCCAAAAGTGAAAATGTCATGATAAAAATATAAAATAAGAATCATATCACCTTCTTTGTCAAATACCTTAGTAATCATTTTGTTTGCACTGTTTAATTTATCCTCAAAATAACTGGATGAGGCAGGCCTTGTTTTCCACAATTTTAGGTGAGAAAAATTGAGTGTTAAAGAGGTTAAGTCACTTTTACAAGATCACATGGTCAAAGTGACATCCAGGACTCAGTTCTAGGTACATTTGACACTAAACCAGAAATATTCAAAACATTATTTTGCCTCAGGAATAATCACAATGCCATCAAATTTCACAGTTGGCATTCACCTAAGGCTACTGGCAGTTATGATTTTCTTCTTTTTAATGATTAAAAGTCTAATTTGAGTGAGCAACTAATTAGTAGTCTATGGAACCCAAGTCTATGGAAAATGGAACTGATTTCAAAACCACTTTCTGGCAACTCAGATGCAATCTGCCTACCTTTCTAATTGACTCATGAAGCTCCATCATTTGAAGACTCCATGCAAAATTCTTTTAGTGGCACACAATGTCCTGTCCTGTATTCTTTTCCAATCCTTCTTTCATTAAGAGCACATCTGCCCAGTATGGGATGAGTACCACTTATCCAAAATGCATGGTAGGTTGGAACTATCTTGGAGATAGAGTGGTTGCCTAGCATGTGTGGAACTGTGGTTCCATCCTCTGCACTACAGGGTACAGCAAAATGCTTGGGGTCAGAAATGCTTTGGATTTCAGATTTTTTCAGAGTGTATTATATTTACATTTAGACAATGAGATATCTCGGGGAGGGAACCTGAACCTAAACATGGAATTCACTTATGTTTCACATACAACTTTAAAATATACATTGCCTGAAGGTAATTTTATACAATATTTTTACTGTACTTATAAGCAGATTACTGTGAGTAGTTACCTGAGATCAAGTGTGGGATTTTCCACTTGTATTATCATGTTGATTCTCAAACTGTCTCAGATTTTGGAACCTTTTGTATTTTGAGCCCTTGGATTAGAGATGCTTGACCTGTATCATAGTCTCTTTCATTCTTTCCAGATCATAGGCCCCCATAGGTAATGGAATGGTCTGTTATCCTCATCCAACAATGACCCTGGTGCTTTTGGAGAAATGCCTGAAAATTCTCTGCTAATGTCTAACAGAATAAAGAGTATTTTCTCTTCTGCCTGGCTGATAAGTAAGGGATGCACTGTAACCATCATTTTTATAACATTTGAGTCTTTTGCATAAAAGAATATGATTTACTTGTATAACAAAAAATAAACAAAAATCTAATTTTCTGTCAATCTCCATTAAACAAGGCAATTGGCATTTTGATTTCAAAATGTCTTGTGAAGATGGCTCATTGGCTACATAAATATAAATGCACATATCTGAAATTCAAATGTCTGATTTGAAATAACCAGTCATAGGCCAAAAATGTTGGCAAGATCACTCACAGATGTTTCACAGAAATGGAAAGAAGAGAGGTCAACATACTGTAAATACATGTAGTTGCCTGATGCTTCTCTGGTCAATTTCCTCCTCAGCAGAATACATTTAGTGTAATAAATGTTTCATCTGGGAAGCTTTCCAGATTCATCATTAAAATAAAAAAGTAAGCACAGTTTTTCTTAGCAGATCTTTTTTCCATCACAGTATCAGTCACATCTCAGAGACATGCAGAAATGTGTTGGTGAGTACAAAAGGGTCAGAGAGAAATGAGAATGTAAAAGAAAGAGAAGTAAAAAATAAGACATAGGTTTGATCAGGAGAAAACCTCACTTGTGGAATAACTTTAAGCTCTATGCCTCTTTGTCATCAGCCAGGTGATACCATGATATATAAGAAAGAAATTTTTTTCTTATCCTGTTTCTTATTTTTCTTTGATATATGCCAAAATGATCTCTCTTTTCTAGATTTCTATAATATTTGGGGACTGTACTACCTTGTAATGTTAGTTGAATTTTCATCAGAGTTTAAATTCATTGAAGCCAGGAAACATATTTTATATTCTATGAATTTCTCAGTGTCTTAATCTGCTTAGATTGTCATAATAAAATGCCATAGGCTAGGTGGCGTAAACAACAGAGATTTATTTTCTCATCATTCTGGAGCTAGAAACCCATGACCAGGTACTAACGTGGTCAAGTTCTGCTGAGGGCCTCTTCCTGGTTTATAGGTGGTCACCTTCTCACTGTGTGCTCATGTGATCTTCTCTTCACACACTTGGGGAGAAAGAACAAGCTTTCCAGTTCTTTTCTTGTGAGCGCACTCATTCCTAAGTGTCCTAGTTTGTTCTTTTTACAAGCATTTTGTTATGTCTTTTCACGGGTGTCTGATTGTCTCTAATTGTATGAAATAAATTATCTCAAAATAAACAAGTGACTTTAAGTAATCCCAGGTTAAGTTAAAATATTTAAAAAACTAAGTATTTCGAGCTGACATGGAACTTGATTCAGGAAAGTAGACCACAAAACTTATAGAAAACTTGAAAGAGACAAATCAGAAAACCACCACTAGCTTTCAGCTGCTGATGCAGGAAACTAGAAGTTGCTGTTGTCATACAAAGACCAAGAAGTGCAGAAAACTGACTGAAGTCACAGTTGCCCCTGCCCCGTGTTCTTCAGATGGCAGTGGTAAGGGGATGGCAACTATTAGTCCTTGTCATGACTCTCAGTTTTCTAAATCCAAGACAAACCCCGAAACTACTGAGGAGAAGAAGGAATGATTTTGAACATTCTTCCAATTGTCAATTTTCTAGAAGTGCTTTTTGCATAGTCTAAACTGTCCAGAATTCTGCTGGCAAAGAGTCTAGAAAATTCTTACAGACTCTGAAATACAAAGGAAGTCCCAGTGGGGATTGGCAATGGTTGCTTAGTGTCAACCTACAATTTCCAGCCTAAAGAAAAATGTGAAAAAGTTGATTCTTTTTTGATGATATAAATTCTATCAATCATATCAAGATTGTTTTATAAAAGAACATACATAGCTACAGTTTGGATCTGTAATCTTGCCTGAAGTTCCATGTGTTAATGATTTATTCTCCAGCCCATGGTGCTGTTGAGAGGTGGTAGAACTTTTGAGGGATGGAGCCTAGTAGAAGGTCTTTAGGTCCCTGGAGGGATGTGCCCTCAAAGGGGATCACTCATTCTCTTTGTGTAACCCAGCCATGAGGTGAGTGGTTTTGCTCCACCATGTACTCCTACCATGATGCACTGATCCCACCAAGGGCCTAAAAGCAATGGGTCTACCTAACCATGGAAGGGAACCTCCAAAATTGTGAGCCAAAATAAACTTTTTCTCTTTACAAGTAGGTTATTTCAGGTACTTGTTATGGTGGCCAAAGGTTGGCTAACACACACACGTTCTAATATGAGGTACATAGGAACTATAGACATTCTGATCAACTATATGTGTACTGGTATGTGTACACATATGTATTTATTTATATTTTTATTGCAATTGAATTAAAAAATTATCTGCCAAATTATAAAAATATCAAAAAGTGTTTTACGTGTGGATTTCTATCCACTAATATGACTTTCAATCTAAGTTTTACTATGAGATTTTAGCCAACAATAATAAAAATACAATATGTTTTGGAAAACGTTCAATAGTTTGCATGCAGAACTAGAGAGGAGTTATTATCTTGTTTCAAGTATTGAGTAAGGCAAGCCTTGATTCAGCATTTACAGAACTTGACTAACTTGAAAATATTTGGAAACTTCTGTTGAAGTTTTAAATAAATAATAAAATGGATAGAAACTTCATGCCATTGGGAAAACAATTGTTCTTTCTGCCATGACAAGAACATTTATGATAATAAATAGAAAATATGGCAATAAACTAAATACATAGTCAATAAATAGTGTTGGTTAATGCATAAAGTACATTGATGAACATTTGTAAAAATAAACATTATAAAAGATTATGCAGCCCAAGGAGTGTGCTCTGCAGCTCAATAATGGGACAGATGTTTCTAGAATATATGATATTATTTTCTAAAATTTATGTCAAATATGAAATGCATATCAAACTAATTACTGTAAGTTATTAAAGAAAAGGCATATTAGAGACAATATGAAAGATAAAAACATATAGCCTCCAATAGAGGAACTGATATGATGAAAATTAAAATAGCAACATCATTTAAAGGTTTCTAGAACAAATGTACAGAGATAGATAAGTGAAATTATCCACATCATTACAGTGGAGTTATTGCGGATAAGGGTTGTAAAGCATGCTATGGGAGAATTAATGAACCTAATTAATAAAATCCAAAGCTTTAAACATGAAAAAAATTCCTTAGGTATGTTATTATGATATTTGGAATAATCATTATTATCTTTTGAAATAAACTCATTTCTTTTCCAGTTTTATCATGGCAAAAGTGTTCAAAAGAATTGTTTAAGTTATACTTTTTATGTCTTTATATAAATAGCAATTCAATTCTGTTGACATTGTTGGTGATCATGTATGGATGTCAAGTAGCAAATGAAAATAATTTTAAAAATAAATATTTCACTGAGCCTTTCAAAATAAAACATTTTAACAATGAATGAGAAAATGTCTGCTTTTTAAAACAAGTAAATGCTATGGAAGAATGTTTGGAATCAATGTAATTGTATCATGATGTTACATATTGCCAAAAACAATATGTGGGAAATATAAACATTCTTATCAGAATGTAAGAATATATTCTCAAAAAACTTGGCAAAAATTCATAGGTTATTTTTAAAAATAAAAATAAAAAAAACTTCATAGGATTTTGATATCAAGGATTGTTATCAAGAAAGATAAAGATGTAAAAAACTTTTGCAAAAAATCTTATATTGAGTGATAAATATCATGACTTGCTAACACAAATAATGATATTTTTTCATTTTTATATATTTTAGAAGTATTTAAAAATGTATAATAGATTAAGAATAAAATAAGCTGAACTTAGAATTGTCTTTAAATCTTAGCAATGCAGAAATTTGAGAATTAAAAGAATTATTGATCATATTCACTCATACTGCTTACTAATATTTTAGAACAAAAATGACTGAGTTACAATGAAAATATTATAAAATATTTTTACTCTCTACCTCATCTTTTAAAATTTCTATTATTTTGCATTTTTTACAACATAAAATTATATAATAAATTAGCAGTGTATTTGTTTTCTCCTGCTACATAACAAGCTACCCCAAGACTTAGTGGCTTAAAACACCAAAAATTTATTTATCAGTGTGGAGGGAGC
The DNA here is from genome assembly GCF_902686445.1 of Sciurus carolinensis. Classification (NCBI taxonomy): domain Eukaryota; kingdom Metazoa; phylum Chordata; class Mammalia; order Rodentia; family Sciuridae; genus Sciurus; species Sciurus carolinensis. The sequence continues at coordinate 74,548,460 of NC_062213.1, read as the reverse complement.
AATGTAAACAGCTAAGCCAGGTGATTCTGCATCAGCATCTTTTGTGAGGTGGCACTCAAGCTGTTGACTGGGACTACAATCTTCTCAAGAATTGACACAAGCTAAAGACCTACTTTCAAACTCTCTCATGTGGATTTTGATAGGTTTCCACCCTCACAGACTGCTATACTGAAGGTCTTAGCTCCACGCTATGCTACATGTTTGGGGGGCTTTTTTTGTTTGTTAATATTTTAATTGGTCTGCTCACATCTTTGCATAATGAATAAGAAAGTCAAAGAAACCAAGATGGTAGTCACAGTCTTTTTCTACCCTAATCTCAAAGTGGATTCTCATCACTTTCTTGACATTCATGGAAATGCATCATTAGGTAATTCTATGCTCAGGAGAAGGGGAATCACACAATAGCATGAATACTAGAACATGAAGAGTATTGAGGATCATATTGGAGGGTCATATTGGAGTATATGTGTGTAATGCACACATAGTGTTTGTAAGGTTATAAATATGGTATTGATTTGAAGAAAGTCTCTGTTCAGAATGGTGGGATACTTCTGGAAATGGTAATGGCTATGTAACTTTGTAAATATATTCGATGCCATTGAATCATATACTTAAAATGGTGAAAATGATAAGTTTTATGTTATCTAAATATAATAAAAATTTAAGCTATTTTTACCAAATTAATTTTCAATTTTTTAGAATCTATAAATAAGATCCAAGGGTAAGATATCAGATTCCTTTTAAAATCAAATCATAAAATGTTAAATGATCGAGGCTCTAAATATTTGCAAAAACATTGTGGCTGAAGTCTGCAATTCCTTTTCACATTCCATGAAGAGGAGAATAGAGAGGGGTGATGATCAGATAAGAGCAGGGATGCATCTTTCATTTATTTCACTTTTCTAAGGTGTCTTATAAATCCTGCATTCAAGATGTAGGTGAAGTTTAGTATGTGATTCTAAAGGAAGCATTTAAACTGAATTTAATATCACTTATCAATCATCCCTTCCTCTAATACAAACAGGTCCCACTCTTGTAATTTTCTCTTGAATAACAGACTTGTCATGAAACTTTTTAATCAAAATGAGAGTTTCAGCATCATCCTTGACTTCTCATTCTCAACATCCTATTGGCTGTCTAGGGTCATCCATCTTCCCTTCTAAATATCTTTCAAATTTGTGCCTTCATTTCTACTTCAAACATAAATGTCCTAACATAGGCTCTCATCCTTTTACACAGGGGTTAATAAAAAGTATTGTGAAGAGATTTTCCACATCTCCATTTTGTTGAATAGTCATTCTCGCATATTGTTATGAAATAATTGTTCTATCCTAATATGTGATCTCATTGCTTCATTTCTTAAAGTTGTTTATTAACATATTTATGGATAAATACTAAAAATTTTATATAATATGCAAAACCCTCATCTCCAACCCTGCCCTATTTTTCAGATTTATCATGTCCCACTCTGAACTGCCAGTCAACCAACCACATCCCTTCTCCCTTACTCCACCTCAGTTTGCTTCTTCCTATTTTTTCATTAGGCATGCATCTCACTACATGGCCAGAGTATTAGTCTGTTTTTCATTACTGTAATGAAATACCCAAGGAAGACTAATTTTATAAAGAAAATAGATTTATTTAGCTCATAATTGTAGAGATTCAAGGGCATGATACTGGCATCAGGTTGACCTTGGTAAGGACCTCACAGGAGATGGTAGGAGAGCATGCCAAAGGGA